>NC_044194.1:33763602-33878602 GCF_900880675.1 Sparus aurata
TGATCATATTACACCAATCTTAGCATCTCTGCACTGGCTCCCAGTGCATCTAAGATCAGACTTTAAGGTGCTGCTGATGACATACAAAACTGTACACGGCCTTGCCTCGTCGTACATGTCAGATCTAATTAAACCATATATTCCAACTCGGGCATTACGTTCTCAAAATTCAGGGCTCCTGATGATTCCCAGGATTAAGAAGAAGTCAGCTGGCTGCAGGGCTTTTTCCTATCGGGCTCCTTTCCTCTGGAATAACCTCCCAGCTGACTTCAGACAATCTGGCTCTGTTGACGCCTTTAAATCTAAACTCAAAACTCACTTCTTCGATTTAGCCTTTAATTAGGCCTGATATCAATTGTAAGCTTCTCAGTGGGTCGGTGTCAGTCTCAATGAGTTCCTATAGTACTAGAGTTACACTGTGCTGCCGACGAGAAACAATCTGTTTATTCTGATCAATACTGCATTTCTCTAACCTTTGTTTTTGTTTTCTGTTCCCACAAGCTGCAAGCTGTGTCACTCTCTACACTATCTATAGCTTCTCCTCCCCCTCCTCCTCCTCTCTCTCCTCCTTCTCTTTCTCCTCCTCCCCTCTTTCTTTCAGGCTCCCTTCTGATGGACCACGGCCCCCTGGGACCATCTACTGTTTCCTACTCCAGCTGCCTTGAAACACGGACTGATCTGGATCATCACACCCTGGGCTCTGCTGGATCATTGCTCTCCTCTGTTTCACTATCTCCTCATATCTATATTTCTGTTAACCTTGATCCCTCTCTCTGTCTATGACTAATTATCTTGTGTGGCCTGCCCTCTTCCAGGTCATCATGGTTGACAGTCGGTCGTCTGGCTCGGGCACCGCTTGGTGATATCTCGTCCTGCTCGGTCGTCTCCTGGATCCATTCACTTTACATAACTTGTATCAGATGTTCTGTTGATGTAACTTGTAAACTGTGAATTGTTGCTCTTTTCTGTACACGCAACATCTATTGCACGTCTGTCCGTCCTGGAAGAGGGATCCCTCCTCTATGGCTCTTCCTGAGGTTTCTTCCATTGTTTTTTTTTACCCTGTTAAAAGGTTTTTTTTTCCATCAACATGTGAAGTTTTTCCTCAAACAAATCGAGGGTCTAAGGACAGAGGATGTTGTTCACTGTACAGATTGTAAAGCCCATTGAGGCAATCTGATTGTGATTTTGGGCTATATAAATAAAATTGATTTGATTTGATTTGATTTGACCTGTTCCAAATGAAGGACAATCAGTATTTAGTCATTGTGGATTGTTTTCATGTTTTTTGAAGTGGCAACACTAACATCCACAACACCGGAAGTTGTGATCGCACACTTCAAGTCTATCTTTGCTCGTCACGGCATACCAGAAGTGGTGCGAACGGACAACGGTCTGCAGTTTGCATCTGAACCGTTCAGGAAGTTTGCACAGGATTGGATCTTTAGCCAAATCACCTCCACACTTCACACAAAGCAATGGGGAGGCAGAGAGGGCCCTTAAGGACATTCAAAAATCTTCTCAAGAAATCCAACGATCCCTGTCTAGCCCTGATGACCTACCACTCTGCCCCTCTTGCCAATGGACACAGACCCATAGAGCTACTGATGGTGAAGATATCTGCACAACAGTTCCTGTCCTTCCATCCCACCTCAACCATCATGTCCTGACGTGGAGGACTTAAAAAGAAAAGAGCAAAGCAACAGACAAATACAGCAGTGAAACTACAACTGGCGTCACGTAGCTATCTGCCAAAGTCTGGATGGCTCCACTTCGCTTGAAACTATGTAGGATTGTGAATACTAACACTGAGTGAACATCAGGTAACAATAATTAGGCCCTTAGAATAAAAAAAATGAATAAAGAACATAGAAAGGAAAAAGAAGAGTGTTTTTGATATCTGAAAATGTTGTTATAACAGGTTTTTACCTAAGGGTTAACTACCTGATGTTTATAGCTGTGATTTTCTTGATACCGTTTACAGGAGTTCAGAAATGTTCATACCTTGTTATGGATAACCTGAAAATCTAAGTGTGAGTGTTCTGAGTGTTCTTATCCATAAATTAAGGTTATATGGTTTGGTAATACTTGAATGTATACTTGAAGCCCCTGACAGTTAATTGTTACAACCTGGAGGGGACAACCTCCAAAATATGAAATCATTGTACTATATACAATATACAAAAAACAACAAAGTACTATATACAATGCAGTAAAAAAGTAGTTATAAAATTAAATAAATATAATGTTCATTAAAGATCTCCTTGAGTTTCTCAGATGTTCTTGCAACATAGGGAATGACGATATTGTTATGTTTTCTCATCTACTTCTCTCTGACTGCTCTTGATCTTTTAGGGGTTTTGACAAAGATCCAGTTTGGGTAGCCTCAGGTTTAAAGTGCTCCCCTGATGTGCATCTGTTCCTTTTCCTTCCCCTCTGACTTAGTGGGCACAGTCTCAGCCCGGTGGTTTAATGTTCTGATGACCCCAAGCTGGTCTCCAGTGGATGATGAGAGTCGAACAGCAAGTACTGATCTGTGTGTACACATTAACGTTGAGGTTTCTTCAGTGGGTACCGCTCAGTCCAAAAGGGGCAGACTGTCTTGTCTGGCATCTTCCTGTGTCAATTTGATGTTATTGTGCAGAACATTTATACATTCTGTGAAGGCTTCCACTTCCTTTGCTCTGATTTTGACCCATGTGTCATTTTTATTCCTGACCCAATGGCTTGGAGGAGTTCCTGTGAAGGCAATCAAAGCTCTGCTTTAAGTCCCTCCATGTTGGAGGTTGGTCACTATTGTGGACACGGATGAGCCCATTGCACAGTTGTGCTTCTGTCTGTAGAATCCTTCCCTGTACTTGGGAAGGCACAAATGTGGTCGTTGAAGTGGGTTCTGCTGGTGAAGTGGGGGGTGCTGTCCTGTAGCAGCCTTCTCTTCATCATCTTAACTGCTTCTTGAGTAGGAATGCTCACTAATAATTCTCTCACCTTGTTCTTGAAATCCTGTGAGTTTTTTATGTGACTAGTGCAGTGCCCGTAAGAAAAGTGTATTCCTATAAAAAAGTGGGAGGTTAAGCAGCTTTTTCATGGATGGCCAAATGAGGCTGTGTTTGAAAGTGGGACATCAGGGATATTTAGGTTTGTTGTGAAATCCGATATTCCAGGGTATAATTGGCTGTTTTTGACTATTTTTGATTTTGCCATTATATTTCACCTTAAAAACTATTTACTTGGTGTCATTATTTTCAGCACAACCTCACATGTGTGACTGTACAGATCTTTTTTCATTTGGACATACTGTATTAACACAATGGACCTAAAATCACAAAAAAAACATGAAACATGAAAAACATGAAATCCGAGTAGAAAAAAAGATTTTTTTACTGTGAAAACCACAAATATGTTTAACAAACCTTTTTTTTATTTTACTTATAATGCAAATATAAATTGTTGTTTGCCAAATTTGTGCATACATTTAAAAAATGTACAAAGTTATATGTAACTATTTACATTTAAATGCAGGCAATGCTCAGGTCTGCCTGTGCTCCTTCCATCTGAATAAATAGCTGGACTGCCTGCTCCACATTCAGCTTCTCCTCATTCTGACTCATTAAACAAAAAACCGACTCCACTACACACTTACCACACTACACCAAACACTACGTAACACACTAACTACACACTCCAAACACGCTAAATGTCACAAGTCTCTCAACTCTCAATATCGCTGTCTACACACTGACCGTCGTTGCATGTCAATCATCCGCCTAGGTCCCTCCCACAACTTCCTGTTCCGCAACAACCAAACTTGCTGCTTGGACACCTTCGTGACAAAAGCCAGTTTTTACCGTTTCTTCCTGCACCAGACACAAAGCAAACGTGACAGCAATGTTCGCGAAAAAGCGTGGCGGACATTATTTACCCTAGGTCCGGTTTTGGACGTGCTGGTGGGTCCGGTCCGTTGCCTCGGGAGGTGGGCCGTGTAGCTAGCGGCTAGCTACACATGAACATCCACAGATTCCGATTCTACTTTGTTGTCCGCACGTCTCCGGATCTCCTCAGACCCGAACAGACTCGGTCCGGACTCGTTTAATCTCATTAATCCACAGCAATCAGTTTAGATGCACAGAACGGGACCGAACCGCCGGCAAAATCCCGGTCCAGCTCGCGCTGCTGCAGGTATAAATCCGCTTGTTTCTTCAGGTACGTCGTGGGCTTGAGCTCTGCAGTGATTGGCTCTGGTGCGCACGTGGCCACGGTGTGCAGTGATTGGCTCTGGTGCGCACGTGACTGTGGTGGCTCTGTGGGCAGTGATTGGCTCTGGTGCGCACGTGACTGTGGTGGCTCTGGTGGGCAGTGATTGGCTCTGGTGCGCACGTGACTGTGGTGGCTCTGGTGCGCACGTGACTGTGGTGGCTCTGGTGGACAATGCTCGGCGGAATTTGTAAAGCATTTATGAAATAATTTATTCACGGTATCATTGCAGTCCAAACAAATGCTTAGATGCACACCACTGAACCACGCAGCAGCCATGTTGAAAGTCTCGGGTCAGTGTGATCCTGATCCGCAGAGATATTTGACCAACAGACACATACACACACACACACACACACACACACACACACACACACACACACAGACAGACAGAGATTCCGTGCATTTATAGATAGATGTTGAGTTTTACCAACCAAAGGAGCTAGGATACTGGCTAAGTGCTTGGAAAAGTTATAGGTAACTGAGTTGATGCTGCTGCTGGTGGTCTGAGTGGTGCTCCTTCCTTGTGTATCTTGGAGAGTCCATAGATACATATGATGGCTTACTCGGGGTACAGTCTGTAATATAATAGCCTGTCAATGGCTTTGTCTGTTTCACAGTTTTTTCAGATATTCTATAACCTTCTGTTTGTAGCTACTGGTAGGATCTTGCCTCCGAATCTCAAAGGTGTTATCCTGCAATTCCACCAGATACGTGTGGTATCTGGTGACTTTTTGTCATATTTGCTAAAACTGTCACAATGTAAAGGCAGCATTACATGAAACTAGTAATCTGTAAAAAAACAAAAAAAAAACAGGCTCATTAAGTACCGCCTACTGCTCCTACTGCAAATTGCCAGAATCCACCGCGACCGGGCAACAAGAATCAATCAGAGCCAGGGTGGTGTTTGATGGACTATCTTGACAGCTGTCAGTCACTGGTCATGCACACTCTGGGGACAGCTCCTGCCCCCTTCCTCCTCAGATCCGCTCGGTCAAGCTCATATCTATGAGAGCGGCTTCAGCAGCTCAGAGAAAGCAACGGCGCAGCAGCAACCATCAGCGAGGAAACAACTACCAATACCTCCGTTAGCAACAACAGTATACACGAGTAAAAAGAGGAAGCCAGAAGAAAAAAAAAGCACATAAGAACGAATTAGAAAGAACCTGGCATAAAACCAGAGTAAACATCGGAGTGGCTATACAGAGGTGGAGAGAGCTCCGGGATCTGGAAGGTTTCAAAACTGACGCAGAGTTGGCGACTTTTCTGCTTGACAGGTAATAATAATGATAATAATAATAAACTTTATTTCTATAGCACTTTTTAAAAACAAGGTTTACTAAGTGCTTTGACAGGCAAAGCAATAAAATAATTTACAATTACAAGGACGATAAATCGTTCGCAGGAAGTGGTTGAGATAACAGAGGTAATGATTCAAAATAAATAAAGTAGGCGAAATAACAGAAATATAATAAATAAAATAACACAAAACCAAGACTCAAAGACAGTTAGAGTAAAAATAGACACACAAGGGCCACATCACAAAAAGGCAAGTCTATAAAAGTGAGTTTTAAGAAGTGATTTAAAAGAATTTACAGATTCTGTAAGCCGTATCTCCTCAGGCAGGGCATTCCAAAGTCAAGGGGCCCTTATGGCAAAGGCACGGTCCCCCTAGTTTTTAATCTCGACTTTGGAATGGTTAGGAGGGCCCCACCTGAGGATCTAAGGCTGCGAGCTGGCTCATAGGGAATTAAAATATCTGTAATATAGCTCGGAGCCAGACCTAAGCGTGCTTTAAAAGTGATCAGTAAAATCTTAAAATCAATTCTAAAACAGGCAGGGAGCCAATGGAGGGAAGCTAAAATTGGAGTGATGTGTTGACGTCTGTTAAAACCTGTTAGAAGCCTAGCTGCTGTATTCTGAACCAGTTGGAGGCGAGAGAGAGATTTTTGATTAATGCCAGACAGAAGGGAGTTGCAGTAGTCTAATCTTGAAAAGATGAATGCATGAATTACTTTTTTCAGATCGGGGGGAGTGAGCATATGTTTTATTCTGGACACGGAGCGAAGTTGATAGAAGCAGGACTGGCCCAGTTTATTGATATGAGGGATGAAAGTCAGCTCTGTGTCAAAGAGTACACCTAGGTTTCTTGCAGTGGGTTTTATGTTGACAGAGAGGGGACCAAGGGCTTGCTGGTAATTACTAATATTGTTAGGGGGAGTGAACAATATGATTTCAGTTTTGTTGTTGTTTAACTGTAAGAAATTTTGGGCCATCCAACTGTTAATATCTTTAAGACAGTCTAAGATAGCAGCTAGGCTACCAGGGTCACCGGGCCTCAGCGGAAGGTATGTAGGTTTGTGTGTCGTCTGCATAGCAGTGGAACGATACATTATGGTGTTTAATAATCTGGCCAAGTGGGAGCATATAATTAGAAAATAAAATGGGGCCTAAAATAGAACCTTGCGGTACACCACAGGCAATTGAGGTTGTAGATGAGCAATAATTACCTGTAGTGACCGAGAAGGTTCTGTCTAAAAGGTAAGAATAAAACCAGCTAAAAGCAGTATCCTTGATGCTGACCCAGGTTTTCAGGCGGTCTAATAAAATGGCATGATCAACAGTGTTGAATGCTGCACTTAAATCTTAAAGGATTAAAATTGCGCTATCTCCCCTATCTGCTGCTAAAAGAAGGTCGTTGGATACCTTGAGGAGGGCAGTTTCTGTACTGTGTAGAGCTCTAAAACCTGACTAGAACTTCTCAAAGATATTGTTTTAAGACATGAAGGCTAAAAGTTGCGTAGAAACGACTTTCTCTAAAACCTTGGATAAAAACGGAAGCTTTGAGATTGGCCTAAAATTTTTAAGAGCAGAAGGGTCAAGGTTTGGTTTCTTTAAAAGAGGTTGGACCACAGCATGTTTAAAAGAGTGTGGGAAAGTGCCACTTTTTAGGGAGCTGTTAATAATCAATAAAATACTGGGTCCAACAGTGTCGATAACCTCTTTAAGAAACTTGGTGGGGATAAAATCAAGGCTGCATGTAGCTGGTTTCATTTGCGATATGAGTTTCTTTAAAAAGGGCAGTGAGACTGGTTCAAAGCAGCTAAAATAACTATGGATAACCCTGCTGGTCTGTAAAATTCGGTCTGGGGGCGAGATGTTTTGCCTGATATCATTGATTCTATTTCTAAAATAATCTAAGAAGTCCTCACACCTTTCTTGAGAGGCATCAAAGGGGGGAGTGGAGGAGGGGGAGGTTACCGATTCTACGACTTTAAATAAGATTCTAGGGTTGGAGTGATTTGCTTAAATTAGTTTAGAAAAGAATGACGTTCGTGCTTCTTTAACTGCTTTTTGATAATTTGTCATGGCTTCTTTCCAGGTCTGATAAAACACATGTAAGCCAGTCTTTTTCCATTTTCTTTCATTTCTCCTGCAGTCTCTTCTCGTTGCTTGAGTGTGGCTATTTAGCCAGGGTTGCAGTGCTCTACTGTTTTTTTTTGTTTTTGTAGGGGGCGATGACGTCGAGTGCAGACTGACAGGAGCTGTTAAAAAAGGAGACCAGCTCCTCTGTGTTAAAAGCAGGGTTAAAAGCAGTCAAAGAAGCACTAAAAAACTCTGAAAACGGTGTTAAAAACCCGGCCACGCACTGGTGCGCTGTGGATAAAAGGAGTTTGGGATAAAATGAAATGAAATAAAACAGCTTTATGATCCGACACACAAATATCCTTAATAGTTAGATTATATGGGCTGAGGCCATTGGACAGAACCAGATCCAGAATGTGACCCTTTGAGTGAGTGGGTTCTTGAACTGCTTGGGTGAGGTTAAACGACTCCAGAATATCTATAAAATCTGAGGTGAAAGATTGAGGGGGACAACAAACATGAATGTTAAAATCACCAAGAATAAGAATTTTGTCGTACCTTGTCATAAAATGGGATAAAAGCTCTGCAAACTCTTGGATAAAAGCAGAGTTTGGTTTAGGCGGTCTGTAAATTACTAAAATAAATAGTGGAACCTTTGCGTGAACCATAAAACCAAGATGTTCAAAAGAAGTAAAACTACCATGTACGACAGGCGTGCAATTAAAATCTTTTCTGTAAATGACAGCAACCCCCCCTCGCTTGCCTGACAGCCGGGGTTGGTGGAGATGTGTAAAATCAGAGGGGGTTGCTTCAATAAGAGGACTAAGATCTCCCTGGGACAGCCAAGTTTCTGTGAGAATAAAACAATCTAGATTATTGACAATTCTAAAATCATGACATAGAAAGGTTTTGTTGTTGAGGGATCTGATGTTTAAAAGTCCAAAATGTACAGGGTTACAGCTGGGAGCAGGAGGGGACAAAGGTTGTAGAGGGACTTGAATTAGGTTATTGTGATTGACAGCAGAGGGGTGTGGTCTTGAACGTGTTGCAGACGGTCTATGATAATGGATGATGGAGGTTATAAATGACGGTGTATAAGTCCTGTTTGTGAGAGAGGGGAGTGTTGCTTGTGATGAGATTGAGTGCTGAGGTAGTCAATGTAAAGAAGAGTTTAAAATAGAGTAAAACAAGTTGTCTGTTAAAACACGTGAGCCCAGGCCATTAGGGTGAATGCCATCACGTTGGAAGAAAGCTGGGCGTTTCCAGAAGAGATTAAAATTGTCAACAAAGGGTATGTTGCGGGCAGCACAGGTGAATTGCAGCCAGGTGTGGAAGCTGAGGGTGCGGCTGAAGCGACCTATGCCGCGGTTTAATGGGGGGAGGGGGCCGGAGATGAAGAATTCTTTGCTGTGGAGCTGGAGAGAGACGAGGAGCTGGATGAAATCCTGTTTTAAAATCTCACTGGACTGCTTGGAGATGTCGTTGCAGCCAACGTGAAGTTTTAATTAGTGGGTGGTCGGCCAGGATGGTGGGAATTTTTTCCAAGATGTCCGTTACTTTAGCACTGGGATAACAGAAGGTCAATGCGGATGGTTTCCTGATATTTCTCACTATAGAGTCTCCAATGATGAGCGTGGATGCGGGGGGAGTGGCAGGTGGAGGGGACCTGACCTGAAGTGAGGTGGATTTGTCGTGGCGAGCAGAGAGGCGGACGGGATCCCGCCGCGGCGCAGGTTTAAAAGATGGTGTGGAATGGCGAGCCCTGCAGGAGGGGCGGAGGGGACTGGCTGGTGGACGGAACGGGGGCGACCGTGAGTTCCTGACTGACCCCCACGACGGCAAAGGAGGTGAAGAAGGGGGTTGGGAATCCACAGCTAGCGGTGGAAAGTCATGCGGGTTGAGGAGTTCATATTTATTTTCCAGGTGGATATTATAGATATAGTTGTGGGGTGCAGGAGGAGATCGTCTTCCCCTCCCTCTACCCTTGCCCCCGACCAGCTTCCAGGACTCGTGGTGGGATGGTGTGGAGCTGACCAGGACTTTGGGCTTAGCCAGGAGTCATCTGGGGTAGAGGTCGGAGGATGGTGCGAATCAGCAGGACTTAGGCGAGTGGTGACACTGGACTCTGGAGGAGCGGCGACTTCAGCAGAGGCAACGGGGAGGCTGGCGTCGGGTTCACGGGTGCAAGTTGTGTTGGTTATTGCTGGGCCAAAGGTGATGGTGTCCAGGAGTTGTTCTGCTTCCTGGATCTGGTATAAGGTGGAAATTCGTCCTTCCAGTTCAGTGATCTTCTCGGCCAAGCAGGAGCAGCTGACACAACTGGGTGAAGAGGTGAGTGGGGCCATCGGGAGTAGACGAGGTGGCTGGGGAGCAGAAGTGAGAAAGGAGGCCAGTACAAGGCTAACAATGTAGGAAGGGTGGGTGACGAGTGGAGCATTAACGTTAGCTGCAGACCGGCAGAGCACAGGCACTTACACCAACTCTTATGTTCCTGTTCTTGTGTTGTTTAAGGACATGTGGATTGGCCACCTGCACCATGTCACATGATGGCTGAAGGAGGTTCACAAGTTCTTGCATTTCAGGTATGATTATGCAGTTTAATTTCCCTTTTGTTTCGCTTTTCAAAGATTATTCACTGTTTTTATTTGTACATGTACACTGAGAGTACAGTTCAGAAAGAAATTATAATCTGGTATTTCCCATTGAATTTGTAGGTCAGAGTATGTTATAAGCATAATAAATGTTAATAAGTCTATCTTAATATTTCACCATCTCAGCCACTATGTTCTGTACCAAGAAAGAATGTTCAGAAACCTGGATCAGGTTTTTACATGCAACAGTATCCTGGTTTCTCAAAACTGGGATAACATGTTTACATGTGCAAAACATAACCAGGATACTCCAAAAACACGATCATAATCAGGATGCTAGTTAGCTGTTATTATTCACACTGTGGCCAGTTATGTTCAAGCTGTCACAGGTAGATACTGCCTACCTGATGGTTACTGAAACTATAAAAGGCACAATAATGTATTTAAAAACAAGTCAGGCCTCATCTGGCAAGGCCAAACTCAAAATTTCACACTGGAACAACCAAGGCATCATTTTGACTGTTTCAAATTTTCAATGTAATAACTTTGTTGAAATAAAACCCATGTAACTATAGGACCCTGACTCCTCCTAAATGTGTGTATATATTACATCCAATTCTTTATTCTCTTTCCACAGGTCAGACATAGAGGCATGCTGTTGCACTTTGAAGAATAAAGAATCTTCCAGCAAAAATAAAAGTTTATGTTAACCTTGACTGACAAATAACTGTGCATTGTTACTCTGCATACAACCTACATTATTATATTACTTTGAAATATAAAGCTTGACAATATTTATAGCTATTACTTGTTTTTGATAAGCATATTTGCTTTTGAGACATGCATGCCTAGACCCAGACACAGCGATTCTAATTTATATAGTGAAGGTTAGTTTTTTAAACAAGTCTGAAGGGTATTTCAATAAAATAAGGTAAAGTGCTATGTGTGTTTTTACATTTATGCAGTTAGAAACAAATCCCTTTTAGAAAGAAACTTTATTAGATAAATAATGAAATCACAAATATTTTGATTCGTAAATTTTGAACAATATAAAAAAAGAAAAATCAGTGTACAGTGTTGCACAACACTCAAAAATGCAAATGCACATCTTAGGCGATTGGTTGCAGCATTACTTCTCCATAACCGTGGGCATTTCCCTGCATCTCTGGGCTGGAGTTGGACAGGAGGTGCTGAGTGGCTGAGGACATCACAGATGAGGCTGGGGTCCCGTGTCAAAGTTTGCTCGATATGTGGCGTGCCTGATGTACATCCAAGCGTTGAATTTGCTCCTAGTAATTACAAGATAAGGTATATGATAGTAAAACAACTATTACCTGAGATACAAGGATAATTGTTTGTGTTTAGAAACAGACTATAACTACTGAGACTACTTACACGTTCAAATGCAATCCTCTGCAATCTCAAATGTCCAACTCGAGCAGTGTCATCCGTAAGGAGGTCTTCGGGTGTTTGTCCCACGCGACGCCCTCTATCCCGGCGTCCCCGGTCCCGGTCCCGGCCTGATCCAACTCGTCCACGGCTTCCTCATCTACCCGTGCTCGTAGAAGCAGCTGCTGGGGTGTACTCATCATCTGAGCCCAGTGTCTCAGTCTCAAAACTGTAACCATGTCAATAAATAAAAATTTCACATTTTGCAAAGCGACAAATGACTGACGTGCTAAGCCAAATACTACACTTTCCGAATGTTATTTTTATCACAAAATTAGACTTTATTGCTAAATAAACATGTAATGAATTGAGGAACAAGTTTCTAGGTAAGGTACAGCCATGTGAAAGTCACTGTAAAGCGTTTTATATCTAGCTGTGTGGAGTGTAGCTCATGTTATTACAGATTCATTGTGCCATGTTGTTTATGTGCATGTGACGCACGTGCACGGCAGCCTCCTCTCTGGGAGGGACTTTGGAGGCAGTGCAGGAGAGCAGCAGAGAGGGAGGGGGAGAGATCTTAAAGTTGTACTTGTTCAAATTTAATGCTTAGTCCTCTCTCTCCTTCAAGTTACCAGCTGCACCTTTAAGATAAATCATTTCCAAAGTAAATTACTTTTGCAGTTAAAGGAGCTGTATAAGAAATGTACAGCTAGTAATCATAAAATCACTCAATGTCACCAGAGACTAATCATATTAATTTGAAATACTGATCTAGTACAGCGAGAATATTCACATTTTAATGTTATTTGCATTTGACTGGGACCACTGAGCAGCAGCTACGGCTGGGAGATGAAATTATCTCCAATTGAGATTGCGATTTAAAAAAAAAAAAAAAGATCGATTTCTATTATGGGTTATTATGATCATTTCCTTGATATCACACGGTAGAAATAAGCAGCTTGTCTCTGACAGGCCGCCTCCTGTCATGAGAAGATAGTAAGTTTGAGCTGCAGCACCTAAAGCCAAAGAGAAGTTCAAAGTGAAAGTTGGAAACGAGGGAGGAAATGAGGTGGAATGGAGCTGATGGTTAATAAAGTGATGGTGAACGTGTGGAACGGTTCATGAGACGAGTCCAGCCCGGTCAGGTCGCCTGTCTCCGGTGTGTGTGCAGAGCAGAGGTTAGCATGTCGCTATCTGGCAACCTCGAGTCTGGGAGCGAGGGGAGGGGGAAACGACTGCAGCAACAGTTTTGGCCAAAGTCTTACATACAGCTCCTTTAAGTACAAGTTCAATATATTCACTGAATCTGATCCATCAGCTCCTTTCCTGTAGCAACAACCTGCAGTGTAATTCTGCAACATTACAAAAATATAGACCTGCAAACTACAGGGAGAGACGGGAGTGGATTTTCATTCCTGTCCCATCACACTCCCATGAATGAGTTTTTAAATTTTTTTAGCTAGTTCTGCCACCAGTTAACTGCAATGGTCGCTGTCTGCCATTGTACGTTTTGTAGATTTGTACTGATGTAAATATTTTGACAATTGGGCCAATACTGGACCAGTTATAGCCAACAAAGTTTTGAAAGTTTATTGCAGCAGCATAGCCAACTTGGCAACATCTATTTTAATTCTCACAACCATTCCACTGTGCGATTCTTTTTCTGAGTTTAAAATAGGTACACTACGTTTAATTGTGAATCTATAACATTAGTATAGTAGCATACCACTGTGTATGGGTCCCTATCCTGTTAGGGCAAACTATTTATGTAACTGAAATAGATCCTGAAGAACCTTTTTTTGGCCAGGTAGCCTGAGGTGTGGAAGAGGGCGGGGATTGAAATCCTCTGGGTAGATCCCTTTCCTTGGAGACTGGAGTGACTTCTAGGATTGGAGAGTTTGACCGACTTGATGGTGTTGATGATGACAAGCATGCCTGAGACTCCCTCTCTTGAACGTGTTGCAGCTTCCTTGGAGGAGCAGGAATTCTAGCTCTGTAAAAAAAAAAAAGGTCTTTTTTTTTTAAGCAAAGACAATGGAGATGTACAATATATTGAAGATAATATTTTAATACATCTGAACATTGAGCAAAACTGGTCTTATGTGAACAACCAATGACTACTTCCATATTGCAGCTGCAGCAGCCATAAAGCCAGAGCCTTGGATGCTCTGAGTCCACTGCCGTGCTCTCAGGAAAACAACACCACATCATGACCTATATTAGGATTTTTTGAAGTAATGGCGGTACTTCACCCAGTACTACCGGAGACTCCAAAACGATCTCACATCTCTCTTACCATGAAACACACTCTTCTTGTGTCTGTCTGCGTGTGTGGAGGGAGGGAGGGGGGTTGACAGAGGCTAATAAAGGGAACCTGACAGTGTATCATCTTGAAATTTCCAAACAAGTCGCAGACTTTACTTTCACCCTCTCCAGCTTTTTTACGACGTGTACGAGCTGCGATTGGCTTAATGTCCGACTATCAGAATAAAGTAACAGTTCCAGCAAATATGACTGAATACTTGTTACCTACTGAAGCTTTAATTATCCACACGGGCAGTTTAACAGCCCAGTTTTAAACTGTCCCTTGTTCCCTCGACATTGTTTCCTCACTTAAACTATGTATCACTGCATTTCTAATATGCAATACATGTTATTTGTCACATTTGTGCAAATGTTTTCATATCCTATGACCTCATCACAAGTTTTTCCATTACAGAAGAAGACAAAACAAATATAACCAACCTTCAGTTAAGTGGGAACCTTCGCCATCTTCAACTTCTGGCTCACTGTCACTTACTGCACTGTCAACATCATCTAATTCAAGAAACAAAAACAAAATGATTCTGTTAGAAGCTGCAATTATTTTCATTAATGTTTAATCTGTCATTCACTTCAATTCATTTCAATTTCAGGAAAATATGCAACAGTGTTAATAGCTTTCAAGCTGCACTATTTTTTGAGTAAAGTGCTGCAAAATAGGGTCAAAAGGGAGTAGTTAATGAAAACAGTAGGGTTAACATGAAATAACTCTTGAAGTTATACATGAACAACTATTTTGAAAGATAAGATTTGGTACCTAAAAGAAAATCATTCAATGGCTTAGATTTTCCTTTTCACCTTTGTTACTGCTTCCTCCTCCACTTCTGTAGCACTGGTTAAATCCAACTCCTTGCATGCTTTGAAGTCATCTATTAATAATATATAACAATAAACATAACAAAGCAGAACGTTGTTAATTCATGATATTGAATTCAAGACAAAATGCACACAAACAATGTAACTGGACCTACCAGATCTCACTTTGATTTTTATAATTGGAAACGAGTTCCAACTATCAGTTGGTGTCCGCCGTTCTTTCAAATGTTTGGCAGCATTTGCCACCTTTGGCCAGATCAGCAACATCTTCTTGGTGTCGACCCAGCTGTCTGGCACCTGTCCCTCTTCCTTTCATTTTTTTTCTTGCCACACTGCCCTAACCCAAGCCATCTAAATGACTAAATGACTGAGCAAAACTTCCTCAAAATCATATTTTTAAAATTTACCCTATGTTGATGAGGAAAAAAATATTGCTATTGGCGTGCCCGCACACACACACACACACACACACACACACTTTAAAAAGGAGGTTTAGTTATTAATAATTAGGCCAACCCGGTTACTTTAATACAAGCAACATGATTTGCCTTGTCCTCTACCAGCTTATTTAAGTTGAACCGACTTCATTTTTCATTCTGTTAAAATGACTCCTTTTAGTTATTACTTATTTCTTTTCCTTTCATTCTCCTCAGAAATGTCCATGCAAATTGTTACCTTAATTTTTTTTAGTACAAGAACTTATTTATCTAAGTCAGAATAAATCACATTGAAATTCCAGTTTTATGACCTGTTTATTCAAACACCAGTCAAGAGTTATTGACATTTAAATAGTACACAAAAATAAACATTAATTGAACAATTTTACAGTCATGCTCTTGAGACTGATTTGATTTTTTATATAAAAGTACATTACTTTGAACTAGCTGTAGTTAATAAACTCTCAACAGTACACCTACCATACAGTATGTAAACAACACATTGCAAATAACAGTGCAACATTTCCTCTTTCGTTTGAGGACAACTTGAATGTCTCCTTAACTCCTCATGTTTTTTTTCTTTAGCACAGCAGTTTATTTTTTAGCAACATTACTGTAGTGGTATGAGGCACCACTGCCTTATTAGACTTAGTTTGGCTGCATCACGGTCCCTCTGGCTTATTAGCCAATCACTGCTCTTCCCAAGGGGATAAAAGTAGGCCGTGTCCCCCCTCCTGACCTCTCGCTTCCTGCCATTTCGGCCCGCCTACTTCCGGGTCGTCGTATGTGCCGCTAGCGCCCGAGCACAGACTTGGCGTCTTCACCGCGGTCGAGCCAACCGGTCAGGGGCTGCTTATTGCTGCAACCAGAGCATTGTCTGCTGGTTGTGTGCTGCATGGTGGCTGTCTTCCCTGCTACGTTTGGTTTCTTCACCCCTCTCCCTCTTTGGGAGGGATGCCAATGCACTCTGACTTATAGCTGGAACTGTAACGCTAAGCTAATGCTAACGTTAGCTGCGAGCACAGCTGATTAATCACGGCTTTTACCGCTGCTACCTTGCTACCGCTGCTTCGCCGCTGTCTGCCGCTGTTCTGCTGCTTCGCCGCTGTTCTGCTACCTTGCTACCGCTGCTTCGCCGCTGTCTGCCGCTGTTCTGCTGCTTCGCCGCTGTTCTGCTGCTTTGCTGCTGCTGCTCCGACGGCCTGGCTCTGGTCCGGTCAGCCGCCGGTGGTCAGCCTGTTTCCTGCTGCTAAGTGCGGTGCTGCTTCGTGTGTGTGTGGCTGTCACTCGTACTGGATGCAACGAGTTTGCTAGAACTCTCAGCCACTCACTAAAACTGTAATTCTGCGTGTGTGTGTGTGTCTTAAGTGCAATCTGGCAAGGTTTGGTTTAATTGTTTATTTATTTATTCCCTGTTTAATGGTTGAATTTCTGTTAATTTGATCAATTTGAGTTAAAACTGTTAAAACTGGTTAATTGTTGAGTTGATATCTCTGGCCAGAGATTTGTTTCTTTTGTTTGTTTGGTTGATTTATTAATCTAATTTAACACTTTTCAGTTTATTAATTGATCATTTACATGTGTGGGCACGCATTATAAAAGATTTTGTCCTTAAATTTGAGCCCTTTTAATCGTGTTTTCCTCTCCCCTTTAGTGCTGAAGGCTGACGGTGGTGGTCCTCCTGGGTGGTGGTGGTCCCCTGTGTGCTGTGTGATCCCTTTTTAAGATTTTCTTTGTTTGCACGTCACGTTTTGCTGTGTGCGTGGGGTGTTCTCCTTTTTCTTTTGGATGTCACTTCCCCTACCAAACCCCTCTCCCAGCCGGTAAGCCTCAGCCTACGTCCCCCTTTTTGGTTGGGCTCCCTTTTTTTCTGTTGCATTGCCAATCTTGTGCTTATCTTTTAATAAATAAAATATTGTATATGATCATTGAACGCCGTCTCTCTCTCCCTCCCTGAGTGAACGAACTTGAGTGTCCTTTTCGTTTTGAAGGTAATAATTGACCTTTAGTACGGGTCCTTGGGCCCTAACCCAAGGTGGCGTTGTTGGTATCTGGTGTATAACGTAGTAATAGCCCTCGTGTCGCCACATTACCTTAGGACTTGCTTTCAGATCATTCAACTCAAGGAATATCTTTTGAAACACTTCAAAAGTATTTTTCAGTTCTTTTGGGTAGCTGAGGTTGAGTGCGTATATCAGCCCCATTAGCAAAGCACAGGCTCTGGGAATATCCACATCTGTAAGGACCTCTGTTCCCTCCAGGACGATCTTTGCGTGGGCTGCAGGTATGCCACCTCGTGTTGTTACAATCTTTACCACTTCGCCCGTAATATCCCTGTCACCATCCTGGTAGGTCAGAATCAATACAAATGTTTTAAGGGTTTGTAGTGGGAAAATTCCACATAGACACAGTTCTTTTATATAAAAACGCCCCCCACTATTTTTGTTTAACTGTAGAGTTCTGTGCAAAACACACTCTGTCTCTGTGAACTCAAAGTATAGTGGTGTCTGATTTACGTCCTCTTTAAAGAGCCCCTCCTCCTTTTCCCTAAGGTACACCATTAAGCCACGGATGGCAACCTCCCTCCGTGCCTCCACAGAATTGTCCTGTGAATAAGAACAAGAAAGTTGAACAGGAAGATGAGTTTTTGATAATTACATAAAAATGACAGAATGATGAGGTTTATGAGGCCTAATGGATACCATCTCACCTGTAATTTAGTTTTAATTCATATTTTTTCCTTAGACTAAACCATAAACCATTATCTGACATTATATTCCCTTATATGAATTAGAATTGTAAACAGCTTTCTTTTAATGCATCTAGAAGACAATGAACAATTTTACAATTGATCTTAAATTGCATTTCTGGTCACGTGTACAATCATGTTTAAAAAATCTAACAAACCTATTTGGAAGTAACTTAATTTCATTTATTCATACCTTTAGAAGGATGTTCTGAAAGTGCTGAATCTTCATTCCCCATTCCCGATCTTTCTTTTAGGTCACTGACTGATGGTTCCTGATTGACAACCTCCTGCCTGCAAATGGAGAATGTCTTTGCCATTTTTTTCACCAATGATCTGCCAGTTGTTCTTCTTCCTCACTTCATTAAGGAGCTCCAATCTTTCGCCTTCCAAACTTTCCTCTGTTTCTCCTTGTGAATGAGGGGGTAAATAGTCAACTTCTGACTTTTTCGGCTTTTTGACATTCTTTGCAGGTGCTTTGTCATGTGGTCTCTTCTTTCTGAGAGAGTTGACATCAAGTTCAGGGCATCCAAGCCCTCTAAGTTTGGTTCTGTAGTTCCACATTTTATATTTCAGTTGCTGTTGCCATCCATAACATCCATTGTATGATCCTGCTTCTTTCAGGCAAGGATGCTTCAGAATCAACGCCTCAGCAACATCTGCAAACTGTGAGGTTGATGGATATGTGGTTTGACGGACGGACGGCGCCTGAGTGTGCAGGCTGCCCTTGGCTGCTCGGCGCGAGTGACTGAATGAATGACTCACCATCATGCAGGTTGACCCGGCCCTCGTCAGCTGGATCACGGACTACCTCACCGGCAGACCTCAATTTGTCAGGTTGGGGCCCACAACATCAGACATGGTGACCAGCAACACGGGGTTGCCACAGGGGACCGTACTGTCCCCCCTCCTCTTTACTCTCTACACAGCAGACTTCAGACACAACACCGAACTCTGTCATGTGCAGAAGTTCTCTGATGACACTGCCATTGTCGGGTGTATTAGAGGGGGGGACGAGGGAGAGTACAGGTCCCTGGTAAAGGATTTTACCACCTGGAGTCACCTGAATCACCTGCAGCTCAACACACAAAAGACAAAGGAGATGGTACTGGACTGTAGGAGGCGCCGACCGTCTCCTCTGCCTGTCACCATCAGTGGCGAGGAGATTGAGATGGTTGCCTCCTATAAGTACCTGGGGCTGCAGCTCGACCACAAGCTTGACTGGTCAGCAAACACTGACCATGTCTACAAGAAAGTACAGAGTAGGCTGTATTTCTTGAGGAGACTGGCATCCTTTAATGTCTGCAGAAGAATGCTGCAAACATTTTACCAGTCTGTGGTCTTCAGCGTCCTCTTCTATGGAGTGGTGTGTTGGGGTGGCAGCACCAAACAGAGGAACACACAGAGGCTGGACAGACTAATCAAAAAGGCCAGCTCTGTCATTGGTGCAGAGCAGGACTCGGTGGTGTCGGTGGCTGACAGGAGAACCCTCTCCAAACTGCTCTCCATCATTGACAACAGCAGCCACCCACTACATGAACTGGTGGTGGGACAGAGGAGCTTGTTCAGTGGGAGGCTGCTCTCACTGAACTGCTCCACAGACAGACTCAGGAAGTCTTTCTTGTCAAGAGCCATCAGGCTCTATAACACATCAATGGGGAGGGGAGGGAGAGGAGTTGTGGAACGAGGGGAATGATGATGTCCCACACATGTATGCACTTGCACTTTCCACTGCAATCCTGCATTTTCATTACCATGGGCTATTTATTGTCACTGTTTTTATTTTTTATTTTTATTACTATTTATGTATTTATTACCTTGAATTTCTTTATTCTTAACTATCCTTTATATGCACTAATTTTTATGATCTGTTCTCTTGTTGTTGAATGATGATGTCTATCGTGCAGCTGAGAAACTGAATTTCCCTCGGGATGAATAAAGTATCTATCTATCTATCATATAATATGCAACATACTGAAAGATGCTTTCAGCCAGTCTTTCGAGGATGTCAGGAAGAATTGAGGTGAAGTTGAGTGGAATTCCATTGTTCTTGTAAGCCTCATTCCCTGAGGTGAGTATCAACTCTGTGTCATACGCAAAGTGAGGTACAGGAAATTCAGTTGGCCACCGCTCTGATCGATGTATCCCATGTTCAGGTGATGACAGAATCAGTGTATCCTGGGATTTGGAAGAGCAACTGCTGTGAAAGGGAGACACCGAAGTACTGTTGTTGCACTATGGATGGAGATTTCTGATTCAGTTTCAAAGGAAGTGTTTACTTCAGTTAAGTTCAAAGTAAATGTGGGAGGTTCAACAATGTTAACCACCTTTACGTGTCTTTGTCCTTGATGTCACTTGTTGAGGTAAGACTAAAATATTCCTCTCCAAAATCAGCATCTTTGTAATGCAAAGTAAAGTTCTCTTGAAGCCCAAATGTCTCTCTAACAATAGACTCAATTTCTTCCACAGTCCCAGGAAGGCCATGAGGTAAGTCAAGTTTGAAGAATGATCCTAAGTTTGGCTGGATGAGACATTTGAGTATCTGTAAGAGAAAAGATGTAATTTTAGTTTGATTTACAGAATACATTCAGGTTTTTTTTTCTTCTAAACATTATCAAAGGGGAATATTTTCATTGATAATTGCCAGTGATATGGTACAGACTTTTCATCAACTTTGGAATATTGACTTGCATGGAGTAAGGTATTACACTGGTTATTATGTCTCTAATCATTAGCTACATTAAACACATTGTATACATTGTATTTCTTCTTTTTGTCAAAACTGGACACCTGCAAATCTGAGCATCCATATATCCTCTTTTAGTTTGACCATATGTTTGAATCCTTTATTTCTATGGCAAATAACAGGGGCCTTTGTTCATCCTTGTAAGATTTCCCATTGAAACATAATGTAATAAGGCAAAACGACAAAGATAAAAACATTTACAGGATAACAGAATACCATTTTTTATTGTGCATTTTCCAGAATTTCTTTGAAGGTTAAGTCAAACAATTGATATGGTGTTAATGACCACTACATATCAATATAAATGTAGTGCTTCTGGGTAACCATACGCTTCTCAGCCACAGTGTATGCTGCCATTGGAAAGATGTCAGACAACTCATTTGGCTCAATCACCTTAACACTTCCTGTGTTTTCAAATTCTTGCTGCTGCAATGGCTGACTAACAAACCGAACGTGTGCTCTGTCACCTACACCAGCCTGCCGGCCTACCTACACCGGTTTGCTGCTCAAACCTTCAACTCTACTACAAATTTGAAATACATTTGAAAGAAACAAAGTTTAAACTACTGAAAACCAGTGCCAATTAACACCTGCCACTGTAAAACAAAACTTAAACACTAATGTTAGACTGAATTACATTACTGCTAGCTTACACATCACTGCTGACTGAGAAAAAGCATCTTGTTTTGTGTAAAACGATTTCTTGTACTAAATTGTACACACCAAGTCGTAAAATTTACAAACCACGTTGCTCTAACTCTGTGCTCTGCTCAGTGTTTCTTCCAACCTGCTTCCAACATGCCGCATGGTCTGTTCGCGCTAAACATGTCTGGGCAGGTCAGTCTTGTACTCAGCTTTTAACAAACACCGACACAGATTTTTACGTTGTGCTAACTGAATACACCTCTATGTTGAGTTAAGACAGAAATATCTGTTGAAAATTCATGTATTATTGAGTTAAGACTATTTTATTCATTTTCATTTAGACCAACTTATTAAATTAAGTTATAAACTCATTATAATGTATACACATAACGAACATATTTTTTTACGCAGAAAAAGCTCTTGATTTTAAACTATACTTACTGACCCCATGGATAATTTCTTAGAGTGTACAAAGGCAAAGCCATTGTTGTTTAAGAGGAAACATCCATTCCTGTTGTTTTGCTACAACAAAATGTCCAAATGATTTTTGGCATTTCGCACCAGTTTCCTCAGGATTTGCAGGTGGTTTCAAAGGCAAATGCAGATTTGTCATTGAGTGAACACTTGAAATGTTTACAGTCATCTGACAGATGCCTTAAGTTGTGCACATTACACACCAAAAAACTGTCTGTGTATATATGCTGACATTTGTCTACAAAATAGCATAGCAGTTGTTTGGCATAGTCCATGTAAGCAGAATGTGTCCTCTCACTGGAGCCTAGAAGGATTGATATCGCTACTGTTAGGTAGAGAAAGTGTTCATATACATTTTTGTGCAAAACCTTTTTCAAAACTACAGGTCCATTATATAGAAGGAATTACCTCAATTATGTGGCTTTCCACCGATCTAATTAAGACACTGGCCTGGGTTGGCGAGCGAATTCATTGGGAAGCTACCCAGACAGAGACACAAGAAGAGTTGAAATCTCCCCTACTTTTCTCTGTGACAGTCTACATTGAGGTGGTCCTTGTCTCAGAAAGCACAGCAGTCTTTTTACAACTCTTAGACATACTAAGTGCATATAATCAAGAGGAAAACCTGACACACATCCAATTCCTACATTAACTAAAGGGGCTACTCCAACCTGATGATGAATATAAAGTCCATTGGAGAAATCTCGATCAGTTTTCAATGGGTAGTCTCCTTGGAACACAACTCTTTTGTTCTTATACTCTACCTTAATTGTGCATCTTTCACAGCAGTGATATCCAGTAAGTCCTTTTACACACTTTAAGAACACTCGAGCTGGAGCATCACAAACAAAAGCCTTGATGCACACGTGGATTTGTTTGCCATTCACA
This sequence comes from Sparus aurata, assembly GCF_900880675.1. NCBI lineage: Eukaryota > Metazoa > Chordata > Actinopteri > Spariformes > Sparidae > Sparus > Sparus aurata. The sequence continues at coordinate 33,786,277 of NC_044194.1, forward strand.
ATGATGTGCGTTCTCTGTAGTTCTGTGTATTCAGCTAAAAAGTCTTCAAGAAAATGATCAACCAAGTTAGGTTTAGAGTCACCATAAAAAAGTGCAACTATGAATGGTTTAAAGTCACTGAAACGACAGATGATGACTTCAACTCCATCAATGTTCACCGATAGGTCCACAGAGTTTGAATGTTGCAAAAAATTGCTGTTCCGAGAAATCATTTTCACAACAAAGCACTCAAAGTAAGCATACTGACCACCACACTTCTCCTCTGTCTGGATTTGATGAGGTGTTTTCAATAATGTCCTTGAATCCTTCGGCACATCTAAACCTTCATCTTTCAAAATACCAAGCAATTCATTAATTTGACTTCTACCACATTCACTTCCCGTAGCCCAGGAAGCAAGCTTTTCTAGAAAGGTTACTTCATCTTCTTTAGCAGAGTTTATGCCTTCTTCAGAATCAGTTGACAAATAATCTCTGTATCCAAAATCAGAATCAGTAGCTGTATCAACAGGTTCACTCGCTTCTTGTAAGGTACTGCTTCCATCTAGTACAACATCTTCAATTTCATCTTGTACATCACGCTGGTTGTGATCCAAATTTTCAGGGCAATCATCTTCACTGCTACTTTCTAGTGCAATTGCTGCCGCTTAAAGTGGATTTTTGGCCAACGCCGCAGGTAGGACATGCCATGATCTAAAAAACAAAATCCCACAAACATTAGAGGTTTTTTTTGGAGGATCTGAACTTTTACTTTTACTGTATTACTTTGACGTTTGCCGCCTCGTTACTTGTTACAAATTAATATAGAAATATAATTAATCAAAGGATTATCTGGAATGGCCGTGTCTGAGAGGATGAGAGGAACAGCGTATGGTACTCTGCAAAGATTAGTGATAAGGGTGGGATGCGCGGGGTGGCGGAGGTCAACAATTGTGCTGTGTGTGGTCAGAATGTATCATAGCATCCGACCGGACATTAGAAGGACAACGAGGAGTTGGTCACAAATAGTTATTTCATTCCCAAAACTGCAACAGTTACTGTCGACCCTAACTATGGCAAAAACAACAGCAACAAACTTGTCTAACAGCTCTTACTTCTTCAAGGCTCTTCACTGTCCCACATACACATGACTCCTTCTTCCTACACTCATCCTGCCTCCTCACTTCATCATCCAACCACATACCTACCCTTACCATACACCTTAACAGGGACAGTGCACGGCTCTCAGCCATACCAGAATTAGCTACTAGCTACATTTCACCTTTCACAGACTGTCCGAAATCACAGAACTTAAACATTATAACAGTGACATTACTGCGGGGTCGACTCGCTACAGTATTTCTTAAGTTGTTAACCAGACACAAGGCACCTTATTTAGTTTTGTTCTCAGAGGCAGATAGGAGGCACTTTTTTGTGTTCTTAGGCAGACAGATGCTTTATTTATTGTTCTGTTCTCAGGCAGACACGAGACACTTGATTCACTCACTCATTGCACTTATCATACTATTTCATTCACCCAAAGGTGAAATAAAGAGAACAAGGGGAGAACCATTTTTGGTTGTTTTACTTCTTTTTATGCATACTATAAAAACACTTTGTACTTTACTTGTACTTTTCATACTTCAGCATATTTTCCACAAACGTGAGCTACTTTAAGACTTTTACTCATGTGATTTTCTTATGGGTTAACTTTTATCAAAGTCATTCTCAGTTATGGTACTTGTAGTTTTCCCTTTTTTTTCCAAGTACTTAATACACCTCTGCCGATTAGTGCCACCGATCACGATCAAATCATATGAGGGAGCAATATGTTGACCTAAATAACTTATTTATTTACTGTATGTAACCTACTTACTATGTTTACTTGTTGATTATATTTATGAAAATAGGGGGTTAAACACTTGATATGATTGCAAAAAATGTTTCATAAATTTATATCCCTGGATCTAAAAAAATATAATGGCTTAAAAGACAACTCCAATTACAAGTTGCCCGCAATACTTGTATTAAAAGTGGGGGAGGGGAGAGAGAAGGGGACAGAGAGAGAGACGGAGGCAAAGATGCACTGCAATTGGGTCCACATTAATTCATAGTCTGTCGTAAATACTAGTAATTTGACTTCTATTTTTTTTATAAAGAGGAAAAAAATAAAAATAATCTACTTTTATCAAAGCCGAACTAATTTATACATTTTCCTTACCTTTGTTTACATTCACAGTCCAAGTATTTCGCCTCTCAATGCCCACAAAGCAAGGTAAAGGAGTCCTGAAATAAACACATCCATCCATCCATCCATTTTCATCCGCTTATCCGGGGCCGGGTCGCTGGGGGCAGCTGCCTGAGCAGGGACACCCAGACTTCCCTCTCCCCGGATACTGCCTCCAGCTCTTCCGGGAGGACCCCAAGGCGTTCCCAGGCCAGCTGGGCGACATAGTCACACCAGCGTGTCCTGGGTCTTCCTCGGGGTCTCCTCCCGGAGGGACATGCCAGGAACACCTCCCGAGGGAGGCGTCCCGGGGGCATCCGAAACAGATGCCCGAGCCACCTCAGCTGGCTCCTCTCGATGTGGAGGAGCAGCGGCTCTACTCTGAGCTCCTCCCGGGTGACAGAGCTCTTCACCCTATCTCTAAGGGAGCGCCCTGCCACCCTGCGGAGGAAACTCATTTCGGCCGCTTGTATCCGGGATCTTATTCTTTCGGTCATGACCCAAAGTTCATGGCCATAGGTGAGGGTCGGAACGTAGATTGACTGGTAAATCGAGAGCTTCGCCTTTCGGCTCAGCTCTCTCTTCACCACGACGGACCGATACAAAGACCGCATTACTGCGGCCGCTGCACCGATCCGTCTGTCAATCTCACGCTCCATCCTTCCCTCACTTGTGAACAAGACCCCAAGATACTTAAACTCCTCCACTTGAGGCAGGAACTCTCCTCCCACCTGGAGGGAGCAGGCCACCTTTTTCCGGTCGAGAACCATGGCCTCGGATTTGGAGGTGCTAATTCTCATCCCAGCCGCTTCGCACTCGGCTGCAAACCGCCCCAGGACATGCTGGAGGTCCCGGCTCGAAGGAGCCAACAAGACCACATCATCCGCGAAAAGCAGAGATGAGATCCATTGGCTCCCGAACCAGATCCCCTCCGGCCCGTGGCTGCGCCTAGAAATTCTGTCCATAAAAGTAATGAACAGAACCGGTGACAAAGGGCAGCCCTGCCGGAGTCCAACATGTACTGGGAACAGGTCTGACTTACTGCCGGCAATGCGAACCAAGCTCCTGCTCCGGCAGTACAGGGACCGTACGGCCCTTAACAGAGGGCCCCCGACCCCGTACTCCCGGAGCACCCCCCACAGTATGCCACGAGGGACACGGTCGAATGCCTTCTCCAAGTCCACAAAACACATGTGGACTGGTTGGGCAAACTCCCATGAACCCTCGAGCACCCTGCGGAGGGTATAGAGCTGGTCCAGTGTTCCACGGCCAGGACGAAAACTGCATTGTTCCTCCTGGATCCGAGGTTCGACTATCGGCCGAATTCTCCTCTCCAGTACCCTGGAATAGACTTTCCCGGGGAGGCTGAGGAGTGTGATCCCCCGATAGTTGGAACACACCCTCCGGTCCCCCTTTTTAAATAGGGGGACCACCACCCCGGTCTGCCAGTCCAGAGGCACTGTCCCCGACTGCCACGCGATGCTGCAGAGACGTGTCAGCCAAGACAGCCCCACAACATCCAGAGACTTGAGGTACTCAGGGCGGATCTCATCCACCCCAGGTGCTTTGCCACTGAGGAGCTTACGGACTACCTCAGTGACTTCGGCTTGGGTGATGGATGGGTCAACCTCTGAGTCCCCAGCCTCTGCTTCCTCTATGGAAGGCGTGTCAGCGGGATTGAGGAGATCCTCGAAGTATTCCTTCCACCGCCCGACGATGTCCCCAGTCGAGGTCAACAGCTCCCCACCTCCACTGTAAACAGTGTTGGTGGAGGACTGCTTCCCCCTCCTGAGGCGCCGGATGGTTTGCCAGAATTTCTTCGAGGCCGACCGGTAGTCCTCCTCCATGGCCTCCCCGAACTCTTCCCAGACCCGAGTTTTTGCCTCCGAGACTGCCTGTGCTGCCGCACGCTTGGCCTGCCGGTACCCGTCAGCTGCCTCAGGAGTCCCCCGGGCCAGCCAGGCCCGGTAGGACTCCTTCTTCAGCTTGACAGCAACCCTTACTTCCGGGGTCCACCACCGGGTTCGGGGATTGCCGCCGCGACAGGCACCGGAGACCTTACGGCCACAGCTCCGGACAGCCGCGTCAACAATGGAGGTGGAGAACATGGTCCATTCGGACTCAATGTCCCCAGCCTCCCTCGGGATCTGGTCAAAGCTCTCCCGGAGGTGGGAGTTAAAGATCTCCCTGGCAGAGGGTTCTGCCAGACGTTCCCAGCAGACCCTCACGATACGTTTGGGTCTGCCAGGTCTGTCCAGCTTCCTCCCCCGCCAGCGGATCCAACTCACCACCAGGTGGTGATCAGTTGACAGCTCAGCCCCTCTCTTCACCCGAGTGTCCAAGACATACGGCCGGAGGTCAGATGACACGACCACAAAGTCGATCATTGATCTCCGGCCTAGGGTGTCCTGGTGCCACGTGCACATATGGACACCCTTATGCTTGAACATGGTGTTTGTTATGGACAAACTGTGACAAGCACAGAAGTCCAGTAACAAAACACCACTCGGGTTCAGATCGGGGAGGCCGTTCCTCCCAATCACACCCCTCCAGGTAACACTGTCATCGCCCACGTGGGCGTTGAAGTCCCCCAGGAGAACGACGGAGTCCCCGGTTGGAGCACTCTCCAGTACCCCTCCCAGGGACTCCAAGAAGGCCGGGTACTCTGCACCGCTGTTCGGCCCATAAGCCGAGACAACGGTGAGAGTCCTATCCCCGACCCGAAGGCGCAGGGAAACGACCCTCTCGTTCACCGGGGAGAACTCCAACACATGGCGGCTGAGCTGGGGGGCTATAAGCAAGCCCACACCAGCTCGCCGCCTCTCGCCGCGGGCAACTCCAGAGTAGAAGAGAGACATGTTCTTTACTATTTAAGTACCTGGAAACACAGGTACTTACCTTGGGGGGAGGGGTGATGAAGACAACATACATGTAAATATCCTACAAAACTGGGCTCGTAAAGCAAATTAACCTTCAGGGACCATCTCCTTTTTGCATACACTTGTACCGCTTCGGATAAAAATGTACACTTACGAAAAACTGCTCTAAAAATCTAACCGATTAAAAAAATGTTCAGCTTTTTTTTTAGCTAAAATCTCTTAAACCACTTCTCTCTCGAAAACTACCAATATTCCATAATTCTGAGGATTTTAACCCTTGAAATGCCAATTTGATTCCTTGATGTCACTGTTTTTTTAATGAAAAAAAAAACACACAAAAAACTCCCATTAAAAATCCCATTTAACCACATTTTTTAATCTAATTGTTTTAACAAAAAACAGTCATGCATTCTGTGATGTAAGGGTTTACATTTGAAGAATAGTACTATTTGCTGGTAAACTGTAAAAATGAAAAATATTTTTAAGTTGCGTCACTGTCACCAACACGAACAAAATGGTGGCCAAAAGAAGATGAAAATGTTGACCAAAAAGACAAAAATGTCCCTGATGGGGCCTTAAGGTTAAGAAAAGAATCTCTGTGAAGCTCTGTGCAGCGACAGCCAAACTCACTGAGGAGGGCTGCTGGCCCCGCTAGAAGTCCCGGATGCTAGCACATCCCCCTCTCTCTCTCAGCAGCAGTTGTTGTCAGGACTGCAAAAAAAAATAAAAAATTATACAGACCGAGTGAAGCATCGGAGCCATGAACTGATACCCGGCTGTCACGAGCAACGGTAGCCCGGTGGTAACGAGTAAGAGGGCTGTTGTGGTGAGCTGGGAAGCTAATGCTAGCGGCGGTGGCGGCTAAACCCACTCACTCGACGCTAACTACCCTAACGTTACTCTTCGAGGCTCCCGTTCTTGGTGGCGGCTGAGTATCGGTCCGCAGCTACAGAGCTTCACTTGGACTGTATTTTTTTTTCTTTTCACTCCTGAGACCTGCTGCTGGCAGGAGGCTGCAGTTGAGCCCGAGAGAAGGGGCTCAGTTTGAATGTTTTAGTTTACAAACGGCAACGAACAAACCTCCAGACTTAGTTCCCGCACTTGCATGATGAATTGAGAAAAACAGCAAACTCTCATTACATTCACCCACACATACATGCTCAACATTTAGAAGACAATTACCTGTGTCACCTGTGGTAATTACCCGATGGCAGGCAGTCTCCTCTGGTGTTGTCATGCCGTGCCAACTTGTCATCCTGTGTGGGCGGGGTCTTCATACAGCGGGTCTGTTTCTACTTTTTCCTCTTAATTGGGGGGGCCTTAAGCACATAAATAGGTCATTTCGTGCAAATTCATCTAAAAGCGCCAAATTTGGCACAGATGTAGCTCAGGTCATACAGAAATAATTAAGCTAGGGCGCCGGAGCTAGCGACCCTCGGGGCCAAGATGGCGGCCAAATCCAATATGGCCGCTGCCCGGAAAGGGTTCCGACTATAACTTTGGAACCATGTGAGCTACAAATACAAACCTGATGTCTTTTTCAGCTTAGTATTAATATTTATGACCCTTAATCCTCCAATTTCAATATGGCCCCTGTCCAAAAAAGCAGTTTTGACTGTAGTATGGGCCTTACACCCCATTGTTTGCGCCAATTTATCTACAAGCACCAAACTTGACACAGATGCTGCCGAGGGCATACTGAAATCTTTAGCCAGGGTGCCCGAGCCAATGGTCCCCGAGACCAAGATGGTGGCCATATTGGATTTGGCTGCCACCTGAAAGGGATTCGGCCATAGCTTTTGAGCCAGATGAGATACAAATACAAACTTGATGTCTTATTTTACCTTTTTTGACCATAGGAAACCCACTGGAATACTTACATTTATGATTGGGTATATCAGGAACCCCCAAATTCCCTAAATTCAATATGGCCACTGTCCAAAAAAAGGTTTTGGCTACCCATTTTTAACCAAATGCGCTACAAAGACTGTGTTTAAAAATCCTTTTTTTACCACAACTTTGAAGGTTATTCTCAACGTTGATTCATTTCCTCATAAAAGTGAAATGCTTTCAGTGTACCACAGGTGAATACATTTCAAAGTGTAATCATATAAGAAAGAATAAGACACAATTATTATTGCAAGGCAATATTTACATCATGTCAAATTGTTAGAAGAATAACATAGTCAGTTTGTCCAAAACTCTTAGCTCTTAGCATAACAAAAAACAGCACTTACATAAAACAACAGTGAATTATCATGGTTGAATTCTCAGCAAGAGCTGTGGTTCCAGCCGCGTAGGTGAAGCTAGACATCACCTTTTCTGGAATGGTACCTAGTCTTTTGAGAACCTGCCTCCCACCCAAGCTGCACTAATTCAGCACATTAAAAGAGCACTGCTGCAGGCCAGCTTCTACTGGAATCAGGTAACCGCTGTCCAGCAAGATATCCCAGAGTTTGATGCATAGAGATGGTATCGGGACTTAATCGGGTAAAGCCTGCACCATTCTCTTCCATTGTGGCTGCAAGAAAGCATGTAGAGGGCACTGCAAGTGCTGTAAAGCCAGAGTTCGTTGCACTTCTATAGGTGCATGTGAGGGTGCTTGTACAAACAATGATGGTGGAGACGATGAGTGATCCGGTGATTGAGATTGATAATGATAATTCATGTGAGAGGGACCATGAGAATTCAATTGTTTTTTTGGTTTTTTTTATGTTACTGCTGTTTTTTTGTTATGCTAAGCAAACCTCTAATAGTTTTGGACAAATTGACAATATTATTCTTTTAACAATTTGACATAATATAAATATTGTATTACAATAAAAATGGTGTCTTATTCTTTCTTATATGATTACACTTTAAAATTTATTCACCTGTGGTACACTGAAAGCATTTCAATTTTATAAGGAAATGAATCAACATTCATTCAATCAGTCTTTATTTGTAGGGCACAAAGTGACTTACAGAGATTAAAAACAACAGAAAAAAATAAACAGCAAATAAAATCAAAAGAACCCAACCCTCCCACCCCCACAGACATGCACAGAGACATACACAAATACATACACACTCATACACACACTCACACATATGCACGCAGACACACAGACACACACACTCACACTCAGACATACACTAGCTGTCACTAAAGAGACATGTCTGGGCAGCAAGACCTGAAGTGCAGAGGAAGCTACAAAAATTGACAGACTAAAACAGTAAAATAAAGCAATAAGCATAGACGCTAAAAACATGAGGGACTAAAACATAAAAGCGTAGAGGCTACAAACATGAGAGATTAAAACAGTAAAAAAGGGATAAAGGATACAAGTGCTCTGATTAGCACAGCATAAAAGGAATTAAAAGGAATTTAAAAATCAATTAAACGCCTGGTTAAAAAGATGGGTCTTGGGCCTCTTTTGAAAAAAAACCTCAACACTCTCCGCGACCCTGACGTTCTCCGGCAGACTGTTCCACAGTTGGGGCCCATAATAACTGAAAGCCGCCTCCCCGTGCTTTTTTGAACTAACCTGTGGAATGGTTAAAAGGCCAGTGCCGGAGGACCTCAGGGTCCACGGGGACTGATAGAGTAAAAGCAGGTCAGATAGGTAAGAAGGCCCAAGACCATTTAGACACTTAAAAACTAGTAAAAGAACCTTAAAATCAATCCTGAAACAAACGGGGAGCCAATGCATGCTCTTTTTGGGAAGGCTAGAGAGCAGGGCATTACGGTAGTCTAAGCGACAGGAGATAAACGCATGCATCAGCACCTCCGTGCTGGCCTGAGAGAGAAACAGGCGGACTCTGGCTATATTCTTAAGATGGTAAAAATCTTTGTTATATTTTTGATGTGTGGAATAAAACTGAGCTCAGAGTAAAAAATCACACCCAGATTTTTTACAGATTGTGATAATTTAAAATCCTTTAACTTTGGTAAAAGTTTCTCTTTCTGGCCTTCAGGACCAATTGCTAAAACCTCTGTTTTGTCCTGGTTGAGCTGAAAGAAATTTGCTGCCATCCATGTCTTGATATCTAAAATGCATTTAAAAAGGACATCAACAGGCCCTGTGTCATCAGGAGACACGGCGATGTACAGTTGCTTATCGTCAGCATAACAATGAAAGCTGATGCCGTGCCTCCTGTAGACGCCCCAAGTGGAAGCATGTGAAGATTAAAAAGAGCTGGACCTAACATTGACCCTTGGGGAACCCCACACTTTATTTAGTGGGTTTCCGAGGAACATGTATCCATACTTACAAAGAAATGTCGATCTGTGAGTTAAGAGACGAACCAGTTAAGAACAGTACCAGAGAGGCCGACCAGGTTCTTCAGTCTATTTAATAAAATGTGATGGTCTATTGTATCAAAGGTGGTGGTTAGATCCAGTAGTACCGAGACTGTGAGTTTATGGTTATCTAAGTTGCACCTGATGTCGTTTAAAATCTTTAAAAGGGCTGTCTCTGTACTGTGGTTCGTCCTAAAACCAGACTGATACTTCTCTAAAAAGTTGTTTGCGCTTAAAAAGTCATTTACTTGATTTAAAACAAGTTTTTCAAAAATGTTACTTAAAAATGGTAAGTTGGATATAGGCCGATAATTATTAAAGATGTTGGGATCTAGGTTGCTCTTCTTCAGGAGGGGCTTCACCCTCTGCTTCACCCTCCTGGAGGGGCTTCACCCTCCTGGAGGGGCTGCCGTTTTAAAGGAGGCAGGGAAGACACCCGTCTGAAGAGAGCAATTCACCATGTATAACAGCTGATCCTCAAAGAATCCACAAAGTATTTTAAAAAACGGTGTGGGAATTGGGACTAATAGGGAGGTTGTGGGCTTTACTTGGGAGAAGACTCAACCAAGTGTCCTCGTATCAACCAGGGCAAAACTCTCCAGTTTTTCCTCGGGTAAATTCAATGATCCAGGTGTGTAGACATTTAAAATCTGGTGAGGTAAAAGACTTGATCTGATGTCATTGATTTTACTTCTGAAGTGGTCTGTAAAGTCCCCGCAAAGGGCGTCAGTTGGTGTTTTGGAGGAACTATTAAAAATGAGAATAACCTTCAAAGTTGTGGTTAAAAAAGGATTTTCAACCACAGTCTTGAAAAGAATACAGGTTCCAGACTTACACAAGCATAAATATAAATGTGCCAATGGACTTCCTGTGGTCAATAAACATAAAATAGACACCACATCCTCTTTTGTAGCGCATTTGGTTAAATATTTGTAGCCAAAACCCTTTTTCGGACAGTGGCCATATTGAATTTGGGGGGTCCTGATATACCCAATCATAAATGTAAGTATTCCAATGGGTTTCCTATGGTCAAAAAATGTAAAATAGACCTCAAGTTTGAATTTGTATCTCATCTGACTCAAAAGCTATGGCCGAATCCCTTTCGGGCGGTGGCCATATCGGATTTGGCCGCCATCTTGGTTTAAGGGACCATTGGCTCGGGCACACTGCCTAAATCATTTCAGTATGCCCTCAGCTACATCTGTGCCAAATTTGGTGCTTGTAGATGAATTGGCGGAAACAATGGGGTGTAAGGCCCGTACTACACCCAAAACTGCTTTTTTGGACAGCAGCCATATTGGAATTGGAGGATTAAGGGGTCCAGATGCACCGGGTCATAAATATTAACATTCTTATGTGTTTCCCGTGATCAATTAAGCTGAAAAAGATATCAAGTTTATATTTGTAGCTCATGTGGTTCAAAAGTTATAGTTGGAACCCTTTTCGGGCAGCGGCCACATTGGATTTGGCTGCCATCTTGGCCCCAAGGGTCACTTGCTCCAGCGCCCTAGCTAAATCATTTCAGGATGACCTGAGCTACATCTGTGCCAAATTCAGCGCTTTTAGATGAATTTGCGCAAAAATGTGCTTAAAGCCCCCAACTATCTGGTTTATTTTTTTATTTGTTGGATTGAGTCGGCAAGCAAGGGAGCGCCCACAAAAACGTCTAGTTTAGCCTAGCGTAAGCTGCTGCTGCTGAAGCCTGAGTTTAGGCTATCGGTAGCTGCTGCTGCTGAAGCTTGAGTTGAGCCTTGCGGTAGCTGCTGCGGCTATAGCTTAAGTTTGGCCTGGTAGCTGGCTGCTGCTGGAGCCTGAGCCTGGTAAAAGCTGACTGCTGCTAGAGCATGAGCTTGGCCTGGTGGTAGCTAGCTGCTGCTGCCAGGCTTATTTTTTAAATTTTTTAAAATAAAACAGTCCCATTTAACCCTATCCCATAACAGCTAGTCTATCACCTCCGCACCAGGGTTGAAGTGAGATCCACAATATCTCTGAGACAGTCCATACGGTTTTACGAGCTCATCTCCTCATGCAGGGCTCTGTGGATGGTGATATGCAGGTTGAACTGAAGGAGCCGCTTGTAAAGATGCAATGCATAGGCCCAATACCACACATAGTGATCACCAAAACACAGCAGAGCTATCAGACTGTATTTTAGTTGGATCATTTATTTTGAATGTGAATATCACGTTCTGTAAACGTTCAATTATGGAGTTGAAAAGACGTTGGGTTTTGGTCACCATGAATGTCAGAATAATATGTCAAAATGACACTGGCATCAGACATTTGTCTGACGTTAGAAATGTGTTATATGACACGCAAACTTAAAACCAACAAAATTTTTACGTCATAAGACGTCTATATCTTATGTCAAACTAACGTTGTTGATAGATGTTGTCCAGACGTTAGAATTTAGTCATCAAAAATGTTATTATTCAGTGTCAAAGTTGTGTTAGTACAAGTCGTCTGACACATGTTGGGTTTCGGTTGACTAACACCACAACATAAAAACAACAAACTATTAACGTCACTTGACATCCATATTCCTATGTCAAACGATGTTGAAAGTAGACACTAAATGGACGTTGGTTTTTGGTCACCATAAATATCAGAATCATATGTCAAAATGACGTTGGCACCAGACATTGGTCCAGCGTTGGATATCAGTTATGTAACACCCGAACTTTAAACCAACCAAATTTCAACGTCATTAGACAACTATATCTTATGTCAAACTTACATTCTGGATAGATGTTTTCCAGACGCTAGAATTTAGTCATCAAAAATGTCATTATTCAACGTCAAAGTTTTGTTAGTACAAGATGTCTGACACATTGGTTTTGGCTGCCTAAAACATAACACAACCACATAAAAACAACAAAATATGAATGTCACTTGATGTCAATATTCCTATGTCAAAAGATGTTAAATGGACGTTGGTTTTTGGTCACCTGACGTCATGACTTGAATCCAGCCAAAGATAACATCTACTGACGTCCGGCGCCAGCTGGGTAAGTAGATCAGTGACTTTGGTGAGGTAGTCCACAGTGTATCTCTCTTTGTCTGCCAGCAAGATGGTGATGTTCCTCTCTCTTTTGAATGATGCCATGGCCTTCCTTTCCTCAGTGGTGAGGTTAGAGGGGGGTGTTGCTACAATATAGCACTTAGCATTACTATGACCTGGATGACTAAGAACATTCATCAACATGCTTTTCTAGTATTAAGTAATGTAATAACGTTTTTGAGCAAATAACGTAATAACATTTCGCCAAAAATGTCAAAAGTAATCCTTTGAATATGTAATAACTGCAGCAGATAATGTAATAATACATAAAGAGGACTGTATTTCTTGGAATTAAAAAAAACAACACTTTTTGCAGTTTTTTTGCAGTTTGCTCATCAAAAATCGGTATAGTAGATGGCATTGTCATACCTTCTTGTGTTTGCCTAGTGTTAGATGGAAATAGAACAACTGGAATAATATATATATAATCAGATCAAGATGTTACTCGCTCTTTAAGGCACTCCGGAACAAACCCATACCAAAATCACGGCCAAAGCAGTTCAAGATCGACAACAGGCAGACCTTGTTGACAAGGGTAAATGGAGGGTCAAGTATGGCCAAGTCACATATTGGTAAATCCTGACTGTAATAGATGTGTTTAGTAAATATGTATGGCTAAGACCACTGAAAGGTAAACACAGTGCGGAGATTGCTACACTCTGAAAACTAATTCAGGGGACCTTTAGTCATTACTTAAATATATATATTGTTATGAAATAAAAAACCAAGTTCTGAGATACTGTTAGACTTTTTACTTGTAATTGTTATTTTACTGAGCTTGGGTGACACACAAATTATGCCTATTGATTCAATATACTATCATGACTTGTCAGAGTTTAAAATTTTCAGTTAATCAAAAAATAATAAAATTTTAAGTTCTGTTAATGTAAAATACAATTTGATGACGTGTAAACGGCCCACAGTTTCCCTCTCCTGCATGCGCGGGCATGTTCAAGGCCAGACGAGTGACCACAGGGACACAGCTGTTGTGGTGAATGGTAAGTCATTTTATGCTTAATTAGACATATTTGCATTCGCTCAGGATTCTGTTGGTGATAGCCTACTGTAAACTGAATATCGAAATCTGGAAGTCCTTACTCTGAAATTTGAGCAGTGTTGAACAGTCTGTGTGCCGAGGTAAAGTTAGCTAGTAGCTGTAGCCTGTCACTGATTGAGTAGGCTTAAATGCGGGAGTAATAGGTGGCCAGTTATCCAGAGAAAACGTCTTGGCAAGCTAACTTAATATGGGATTACCCATTAGCCACCACTCCGGTTAGCATGTAGGCTAGCTACGTTTATAAACTACAAGTAGCTACATCATTTACTTTCGCTAGCTGACTAACAAACTAGCGCACAAATAGGTTGTGTGTTAGCAAGTTATCTTTAGTATGTCTTCTCATCTGAATCATAGTCTAATCATGTCTAGCTAACGTTAGCCAGTTAGCATAATGCTAACTCGCTCCGGTAATAGCCACTGCTTGCTAAGAGTGTAGGCCTCCATTTTGGCTTGTTGATTTGGCCCGTTGCTGACTACACTATTTGTTCTGATACTTTGCTCAAAACCAGTCGGAGTTATGTAGGGCCCTATGAATTCCGTTTTATTTTTTCCTAAATTTCGTTTTAGTTTTTTTTCCAAATTCCGTTTTTTCTGTTTAAATTTTTTGGAATTCCATGTTTTACCTTTTACTCGTATTTTGCCACAAAATAGTGTTTGTAATGTTTATGAATACATTGTAACGTTACACAAATTAAATAAAATTTACCAGCGTCTGTCTCCTGTTCTCTGCTGTTAGCGAGCAGCTGCTCTCTCCCCAGGTCTCAGTGCTTGTTTTCAACAGAAGCTCTCTGACAGCCTGCTCTCATTGTCTGTTGAGAATTTATTTTGAAGAACCATAGTTCATTTGTACGAGGAGGAGAACACGTGTTGGCTGATTTTTATTGACAGATTGTCCAATCTACAGCCAATGGTATCGTTAACAGTGTGTGCGCGCCTGACCAATGACAGTGTAGTGACCCACACAGGGCAGGATCTAAACACAGAGTGGCGCTAAAGTTTAGCTGTTTAGCTAAATCTGTGTAAACGGCTTCATTCGTCTCTCCCTCCCCTCTGCCACCGTGAGTTACCATGGTTACAGGAACGCCCTGAAACTTTATAATGATGATCAATAAGAAGTTTTTGGTTAGTTTGACTGTACAAAATCATGAGTGTAGCCTGATTGTAGCTCAATGCTGAAATATTGTATTATAACATATAGAACAAATGTAAAGCCTCAGAGCTTCTTTGATTATTAACAGTATGTTAGTGATGACAGAAAGGTGATAACTCGCCATCAGACTGACAAGGCTGCAAAAGTTGCTATTTGTATGATGTATTTTTCTGTTAAACAATAAGAGGCTCACTTTAAACAACATTATTAATAATAATAATAATAATTAATGATAATGATGATGTGAAGAAGAAGAAGTAGAAAAATAGCGTACTGAAAAGTTCTGTAGATGGTTAATTTTTTGAAAGAGTAAAACTTGAGATAAGCTTGGCAAAAAAAGGCAGAGTTTGATTTCATAGATTGAAAATAACATTGAAAAGACAAAAAACATTTTAAGTGTGAATAGAACAGCTGTTCAGATCAATCTCCTGTAAAACACTGTTGGTCAAATATTTAAACTTGATGTCTGCATTAGAGAACATGGTGTGGAGTGAGGCTGTAAATCTTATCTTATTTTTTTAGCACGTGTCAAGTAACGTGCCCTGTAACATGTTTCACAAATTACAAATTGGGAATATGACTTGCTACAGCTCGAAAAAACATTTCAGTCAAAAGTTGTTGTTTTTTTGCTTTAATCCATGTAAAAAGAAGACTGTACATTTCATTTGAATGTTTGATTTGAAGTGATAAGTACACAGGTTAATTTCTAAGAAAAATGATGCTTTACGTTGTATTAGAAAGGACCGTAATGGTAATACAGTTCATTTAAATGTTTTGAAAGGGAAATATATTAAAAGATGAATGTTACATGTATGTTTAAAAGAGAATTATATTACAATTTAAAAAGGGTGCTAAAAAGATAAATACTAATTGGAAAGCTGTTTAAAAATATACATAACTACTTATAAAAGTCAGTAATTTCATTTGTGTTATTTAAAATACAGATTAAAATACAGATTCATGATGAATAATTGTTTTGTTTGCACTAAGATATCCATCCTCCATGAGCAACCCTTAAAATGTCCCTGAACTTTTCTTGTTATAATTTATCTTACTTACCAGCATTACAAGGCTTGCTTTAAGATTGGCCCCCATCACAAAAAACACACTTGGCCACTGGTGGGCCACCCTGCCACCGGGCATTACAAGTTTCAAATAATTTTACTTAATTTATCTCCCTACTCAGGTCTTCAGTCACTTTGCAGTGTGCCTTGCAAGGACAACAAACTCCAGCCTTCATCTTCTCCTGGTATCCTGGTGTCGTGGACCAAGGGGTTCAAGTTGAGACGTGGTCAGTGTGAAGAAGTATGGAGTGAGACAGAAACATCAAATATGGATTGGCCTTGCAAAATCTGTAAATTTGTGACCCCTACTGAAGACGAGTTGTTGAAACATTATAGGTTACGTCATATCCGCGGTGGGCAACCTCTGCCATGTCCTTACCTGGATTGTTTTTGTTCATTTAAATCATGGGGTAGCCTGAAATCACATATATCAAGGAAACACTCAACTCACTCAACAAGAGTGAGAACCTCTGAAATACTCAGTTTCTGTTGCCAGTTCTGTAATGTAGGCACATTCTCCACCGAAAAAGAGTATTTTGAACACCATCGTCAACATTTGAAAAAGCAAGAAACTGTCACCTGTGTTTTCAAAAATTGCAATTTCAAAACTAATATCTATGGAACCTTTGCTTCGCATAGAAATCGCAAGCATACTCCCCACTCATTAGATGAGTTCAAAGACGAAGTGATAAAGAGGCATGAAAACCCTTCACAAGCAGATCAGTGCAGTGATGGAGTTAATCAGGAGGGTGAGCAGTCTGATATTGATGAGATTAGAGATGATGATGTAAGAGTACTTCCAAAGTTGATTGAAAGAAGCTTGGCTCATTTAGTGTTGAAATTAGAGAGTTCCTTTCATGTACCCAACCAATGCATTGATGAGCTTGTAGAGGAGTTGCATTTTATTTCTCATTCAGCCTCTGCTCCCATCATGAAAGACATTTTACAGTCTTGCTTGAAGAGGCACAACTGTGAAATTGATGAAGCCATTGTGTCTGAAATGGTGAACGACATTTGTGGTGCTAACCCTATTAGCTCTGCCCTCTCTGATGGTGGTCCTCTTTCCACTGCCTTCAAAAGAAGAAAGTATTTTAACGAACACTTTTCTGTCGTTGAACCGATTGAGTATGTTCTTAGTAGAGAAAGCAGCTTCCAGTATGTCCCCATTCTAAAGTCATTATTACAGGTTTTTAGCAAGAAAGATATACAGGACCTGATCTTAAGTGAGGCAGAAGCTCAGAGAACTGTGTACAAGTCATTTCATGACGGCACCTTTTACAAAACCAATGAGCTGTTCTCAGGAAGTGACCTTACCATTGCTCTCAATCTCTATGTGGATGACTTTGAGATATGCAATCCTCCTGGTACATCCAGGAAAAAACACAAGCTGTGTATTGAGTGTTAGCTGTGTATTGAGTGTTAGCTGATGTCCCCTCATTGCTCAGATCTGAACTAAACGCAATCTTATTAGCAATTCTGTGCAAGGCTGAGGATGTGAAGAGATTTGGTTACAGTGCTGTGTTGGAGCCACTGCTCAAAGATCTTGTGTACTTAGAGGAGGAAGGACTGTATGTTCCAGCATTGGGCAGAATAGTCAAAGGCACAGTGTTTAGTGTGGTTGCAGACAATCTCGGTGCCCATTCTATGGGGGGATTTGTTGAGAGCTTTTCCAGTTCACACGTAACCCTCACATTTAACCCTCTGGCCTTGTTCGTTTTTACTACCCTCTCAGCTTGTTCGTGGCCAAAAATGGCCACCAACAGAATGAGTCTGTAATTTTTGGGATTTTGTATGTTTTTTGATGCTTTTACTGCATAAAATGTTTAATTAATATCAGTTCTTGTCATAAGTACAAAAAATTAATTCATTTTTAATTTTTTAACCCCTCAAATGCCAATTTGTTTGCACATTGCGCTTGTTGGAAAACTACCACAAAAATGATCACTGCCTATCTTCTCAGTGCTACCGGTTTATCTTGTATTATCAATAACACAGTCTGAGATATGTAACTGATTAACACCAACATTGATTATTATGCATTGTTATTTTTGTGCAGGGAAGGCAAAGTAGAAAAAACTCCCTCTCAGCTTGTTCGTGGCCAAAAGTGTCCACCTCCTGTTTACATTTCAAAATGCTATAAAACTAATATATATATTGAAAGAATTCAATTTTTTTTTACCAGTTTTTTAAATTTGCATCAGTCCTTGTCATGAAAACTAAAATTTCATTCAAATTCAGAATTTAAACCCTTTAAATGCCTATTAGATAACATAATTGGTTACCATGGCGCCGTACTAGGTGGCAGCCTGTTGCAGCAGCTCCTGTGGGTTTCCAAGCTTTTCGTAGTTTTTTTTAGTAGTTTTTTGTATTTCTGTTTAGATTTTTGTTGTGAGTTATGACAACTCTTCTCCGGTGAGCGTGAGAGGATGGACACTTTCCTTTTTTGAACTTTTGTGGCACTTTTGCGGCACTTTTTTGTGATGGTTTTGCTAACCCTATCAACGGAGGGTCAGGAGCGCATCACTGAGCAACCCAGTCTCATGTAAAAATGTACCCTGGCTACATTGGTCCAACATGCAAAAATGTAGAGGGGTTACAATAATGGCCCTTGAATTGTATGACTGTTACATTTTTTTCCCCCATTCTTTTCCTACTGTTTTGCGTCCTAGTCACGTGACTTTCAAGATTCCGGCCGTGAGAACAAAAAACATGGCGGACGTTTCTCTCATTTTTAGTGAAATAAATCAATATTTTCAGTTAGTTTCTGCATAAAAATGCGTTTTAATTACATATCTAGCGAGAAATATATATTTTATTTTCATAATATGCACTCAGTGAATGTACATAATCACTCGCTTGCTCGTTGTTGCGAAGATTTTTCAGATCTTGCCAGAATAATGTGAACCTGCAACATTTTGGTTGCTATGGACGCTGCTATCGCCTAGCATAGCTGTGGCCCCAGATTCCACATAGGACTCCCTTCAAACCCTCGCCCACTACATGCGTTGCGTCTCAGGTTGATTTGCTGATCAACACATTATTCCGTGGCAGCGGGAGAAACTCATGTTGGCAAAGTGACAAGTTACGATCGGATGTTTGTCCGCTGTGTTTAATTTTGAAATCTACCGGATCCTCTGTGCATTTAACTTCCGGTGTGGTGCAATCTCATTGATGGGTTTTGACGCATCATCATGGCCCCACGAAGAAGAAGAAGAAGAAGAAGAAGAAGAAGAAGAAAGTAGTGACGGGTTACCATCGGATGTTTGTCCGCTGTGTTTAATTTTGAAATCTACCGGATCCTCTGTGCATTTAACTTCCGGTGTGGTGCGATCTCATTGATGGGTTTAGTCGCGTCATCATGGCCCCACGAAGAAGAAGAAGAAGAGGTTTAACAAGGAGGAAAAGAAAGCGTGGAAAAATAACTTGAAGCTGAACAAATGAATCACCTTGACCCCGAAGATGCCATATTCCTGGTTGATGCGTTCCTGGATGAGTGCAAGGTAATTAACATGGTGGAAAAAGCATACTAATTATATGCTAGATCTAAGACCATAATAGACTCCGAGGTAACTTATAGCAGGGAAGAAGTATCAAGGTGCAAAATTGAAAACACTCCAAACAAAGCGCAACTACCGTAGATTGCCAAATAATAGCCGGGGCTATCACTCAATCACTTAACAGACCAGGCATTTATCTGGAACCGGCGGTCATTCACCAAAATATACACCTGCACCGGCGTATAAAGGGGACCCTGCGGCTATTATTTGGTATTTTATGTTATACACTACCTGGTTCAATGTCTTTATTCAAATGCAAGCTATAGTGCTGAGCTAAGTTCACACGTTAGAGCCAGTGAGAGTTTCATTCAATATGTCAAAACGTTTCACTTTCTTTTCTTCTTTTTTTTTTTTTTTTTTAAATGTAGAAAGGGTTTTCTAGATCTGTCGGTACAGTACAGGACCACAACCATTAGACTGAATTTTTACAATGTAATATTATTACATTGGTTTTATAATGAGATGTTTGTAGTTGGCGATAATCTTGGTGTGTGGTGGTTTATTCTGTGGCTTAATTGTTTATTTAGGTGGATCAGCATGGACACACAGAAGGAGGTTAAAAAAAATCCACAAAGCTGTGTGTTTGGCTTGATGAGGACAAAGATGGTCAACCTCTGCCAAAAAGATGTAGAGCTGGGGAGAAACGAAAACGAGATTCAGCTACTGGTTGGTTTTTTTGTTTGTTTTTTCATCAGTAGTTGCATTCATTATTCACTGAGCAGGTTCTAAACGGATATTCATATTTTTGCAGTTTCTTCAGCTAGCGTAACACCCTCCTGTGCTCCGTCTACCAACACAGCTGAAGACACTGTGACCATCGAAAATTTAGGTGTTTTTTCCCTTAATACTTGTTTCCTCATTTGTTGTGTGGTACTTGCCCAGATTTACCAATGCCTTCTTCCCTTTTCATTTTCAGACTCCCTCATTCAAGATGTCCGAGACCTCTTGGGAAGTGGTGCTGAACAACCTCTCCCCTCACACTGGAGGAAGAGGCAAACTTCCTCTCTGGAGAATTGGACTGTGATGAGGCCCTTCATGGTGAACAATATGTTCACCATGGCCCTGGTGCTTCATAACAGAGCATCCATGGTGGAGGGGTTCTTCAGACACCTGCCGCCATCCACTTTTGTTCAGCAGCATGAGGGAGGGAAATTCTCCTATCATGAAAAAGGTAGTTTTTAAGTCTCTGATTATATAGGCTGTTTTACATTTTACACAAACCCTGGTTTACTCCAACAAACATGCTGGATGAAATTTTGTTTGATAGAAACAACACCCTCACTGTTGAGTTTTTGGTTTCATTTACTGTAATATGTAAACTAATTCTGCTTTTTAGATTGCATGTTACCAATCGTTCCTCCCTGCTGTGACTGCTCCACCGGGCAAACAAGCTTTTCCAAGGGAAAGCCAGTTATTTTAATTGGAATAAATGGTAACATTTCTTTTTTTATTTCTTCATATTATGTTTTTTGTTTCTTGTGAACAAGATATAATTGTTTTTCTCTGAAATTTCAGGAAGATACACGGGTATGCCGCAGCATCCTCAGCCGGTTATGGCACTGGGTGCGAAGCTCGGGGAGATCGCCGCGATGAACCGAGAGCAGGCGGAGGTAAACAGACTCGCTATAGGGCATCGCACTTCATAAACTGGCCGGCGGCGGAGTGGGCTGTGCGGCTTCTCCCGTTACTGTCGGGGGAGGCTCAGACAGCAGCCCTCGGCCTGCCGTTCTCCGCTCGGGGGAGCCTTCAGGCAGTTAAGAAAGCCGTACTGGACCGGATCCTTCTCCCTCGATGATCACCGTCGTCGTTGGCGGACAATCAAGTTTGGCTCCGCTGGCCGGTCCTTCACGTTTGCGCAGCAGCTGAAGGATGCTGCGACCCGGCGGCTGCAGCCGGGGGAGAAGGCGTCGGAGGAGAGGATGCTCGAGCAAATCGTGCTCGAGCAATTCGTGGAGGGTCACCCGAAGGGGACTTCGGAGTGGGTGAGGTACCACCGACCGCCGGACCTCGCGGCTGCGGTCGCTCTCGCAGAGGATCACCTGGCACCACAAGGGTCAGCCGCCACAGGTCCAGCTTTCGGCTCCCAGTCGCCCGACTCCAGCAGCCCGCCGGAGAGCCGTCCACTGCCTCTGGTCTTACACCACGCATTCACCCGGCCCTCCCCTTAACCCCGCTCCAATCCTCCCTGTGCATGCTCCATCTGAGGTCTAACACGCTAAAGCAGCGGTCCTCAATAGGCGGCCCCCGGGCCGCATCCGGCCCGCCGGCCTCCTGTTTGTGGCCCCCGAACTGTTATTCCTTCACCATTTGTTTTGGTTGGGTCAGCACGTGTACACTGGGACTTGTCTCCATGCCAACGGTACACAGACAGCTGGGTCACTCACTGCTGCGAGCGCAACTTTTAAGTTTCACTTTCGTTTTCGGAGCAGTTCGCGTACTCACACTTTGCCGGTGGTAAGAGATTGAAAATGGCGTGTTCCAGGTAAACTGCTACAACAAAGCGGACAGTGACAATCGGCAACTCAGAGAAATTGGAATTTAAAATTTGCTTTCATTCCCTCTGCAACCAGGATAAGATCAATGGATCTGACAGTGTAGCGGTTACAAATATTTTGCCTTACATAGTTTAACATTTAAGCTAGTCTCATCATGTAACTTCACTGAGAATGTAACGGACGGGGAGTTTCTCCCGGCAAACACCCTTTCACTCACGGTGCCAAAATTTTTATCATCCTTGTTAAAACTCAACACCATTTAATCACAGAACAAATGACATGAATTAACCCACAACCATCTTACATATCATCTTATTCACAAACACATTCACGAACCATAATTACATCAACACCAACAGAATACCCAAGAGTCATTGCGTCACAGTCCACAAGGTGCATTACAATATGACAGGAAAAGCTGTGATGAAGATTTCCAATTTGAAACGGCATTATGAGATGAAGTATAGGAATTTTGAAGAGACATTTCCTCAAAATTCAGAGATAAGCACAACACATATAAATGCACTGAAATCGTCATACCAAGCTGCAAGCAGGATTCTTGTCACATCTATGTCACAATGAAATAAAATAATACATGACTGAAGTGATGGACACTATGTTTGAAGGCAAACAAAAAGAGGAAATATTCAACTATGTATTTTAATTTATGTTAAAATGGGAATAACATTTTATTTTAGTTTGTATTTTGTTGTTTAGAATGAAAAGGACATTTTGTTTTGAATATTACAGTATTATTGCATGTGGCCTGACCGACTTCAATACATGGACCTTTGAGTCATTGAAAAAAATCTTTGTGGTCCTTTAAGATTTGTATTTGAGTACCCCTACGCTAAAGGAAGAGAGTGATTAGATACTGGATGCCAGCTCTGTCAGTCACTCACCTGGCTCTGCTCTCCTGAGCGCTCTCCACCTCTCTCTCCTCTGCAGCCGCGCCTTAGGGTTTCATATTTTCATATGCCTTTCATATTTATAGATTCTTGATTTTTCAATGAGGGACAAGTATATGGGTGACATTTTATGAGACACATTATTCCAAGCAGAGTATTTTTATACATCACAACATTTGTGGGGGGGATCTTTAACACATGGTGTTGCCATGTGGCAGCGATTATCTCAATTTTACTAAAAGGCAGTATTATAAAATCCATGTTTTACTGTTTAGTTGTGACCAGGGTGTGGGGTTTGTTTAATATTTAAGTAAATTTTCTATTTGATTAACTGGGAATGAAAATAGATTGGTCATTTCAGTTGTAAACCCTAACACTAACCTAACCCAGGCCTTCCCCCGAGCCTGTATTAATGGCCTAGATTGTCATCAGTATTGTAAGCTCTAAAAGTGACTTCAGCTGGTCACTATTTCTACACAAAAAAAGAAAAAAGAAACAAACAGCTTGATTTAATATACTGTACCTTCAAAGTGCTCTCTGAAACTAGGCCTTGGATAGTGTGTGTCCAGGAAACAAAAAAAATAAAACTTTGCTGTGGAGCTAAACCAAATACATCATTGGAAAGGTCTCGACCTGGAGAGTAACATATGTCAGTATGAGGATTCTACATGGCTCCTGCTTTGAAATGCTGACCTTTGAACCTTGACCTTGGTGCTAGTTTGAAGGCCTATAATTCAGCCAAAAAAGGGGCTACAGACATAAGTGTAACTGCTCTAGAGAACTCTTTATCTCAGCTATCATGTGAGTATAGTCACCAACTGGGGGCGCTGTCAAATATGGTTCAAATTAATTATCACCCATTTAATAATTAGATATTTAAAATCTGATTACACATATGTGTTTACTATCCCCTTAAACTGCTCAGTATACTATCAATTCAGTATTTACAACTTCCAATTCTAGGAAAAACTCCTATAATTATAAAAAACTACAATTCCCTAGAGCCACGCCATTTAGATTGATACAAATCAGCACAACAGTTGTAGTACTTCCGGTTTCTAGAGTAGAATTGTAGATAGGGTTGTAAAATCATATATCTACTTAAAATATGAAATGTCTAGTACAGCCGAACTACTAATTAGACTGCATCTAGATGATACATGTTTTTAAAAAGTTTGTTTGTTTGTTTTATTTCAGATATTTAAGCCAAAACAGTAGTCTGACGCGGGCGGGATCCTTGCCTACGGCCGAGTGACCGCTGTCGGCTGTCGTCTCGTATGCAGACACCCCTGGGCGTGGAGCCTTCGACATGCGCGCGCGCGTGTGCGTGTATGAAGGGGGCGACTTCACGAAAAAATCTTGATCAGTTTGAAATAAATGACGGTTTCGTTTGCCTGGGTCAAGACTGATATCAGGCAGTGCTTTTGTAACAGATAACGCACTATTTGATACAGTCCGGTAACGCATTGCGGACTTGCTTTGTCTCCATAGCGACGGTGGCTGAGGATCATGGGTAATGTAGACTTCCCTTTCTAAAACTGGCAAAAAATAACTGAAAAAAAAAGTGATCAGACATAGGCCAGTGGAAGCAAAAAAGCGCCTGGCGTCACACAGGCAGAGTGTCTGTGTGACGGGCGGGTGATCGGGCCAATAAATTATGTTTATACTGATATGAATGCAGTTTAATATATTAATATCCTATACCATTTCGTTTAATCTCCGTTTTCAATGCATAACGCATAAACACTTTGTAACTGTGTTTTGTTGCCATACAAATAAAGACTTATCTTGTAATGTTAGTCAATCAGATTATTCTCACATGTGTTGCAGATATTACCTCATAGATGGGCATATAAAGGCATGTATTCACTATGCATTATGGCGCACAATGGCTGCTTTGGCACTGTTGGAGGATGTGGCAAACGGAAGGATACGGAGGGAGCAGAACTTCAGACATACAGATACAACATTGGCATCTGTGTCCCCCTCCACCTACGTCACCAGTCCACTCAGGAGGGATTCCCTGATGATCCCCGCAGTTGTTCATCCAGCGGGGTGAGCTCCGGTTGGCCCGATCACCCGCCCCTGGCACAGACGCTCTGCCTATGTGACACCAGGCGCTTTTTTGCGTCTACTTTATATCTGACCACTTTTTTTTTTTCTTTTTTTTTTCCCTTCGGCCACACTCCGACCTTCTGAGGCAACAGCATTGACATTGTCCGCCACATGCTGCCACTCTAGAGCCTTTTTGGCATTGGTGACCCGCATGAACATGAACCTTCGCGGATTTGCAGTTGAAGAAACATTTGGTCAGCTACAAAGTGACATAGACGAAAAGACTGAGTTAAAGAGATTATTTTACAGTGTTACGATGCT
Source organism: Sparus aurata (assembly GCF_900880675.1). NCBI lineage: Eukaryota > Metazoa > Chordata > Actinopteri > Spariformes > Sparidae > Sparus > Sparus aurata. Next base: position 33,811,309 of record NC_044194.1, read on the forward strand.
GTGCACGGATGCGCGTTTTGGAGAGCGCAGTAGCTCATTGGCGCACTGGCTGCTTTGAAACCAGCTTGCTTTTTAAAAGTACCCCACTCACAAGTTTAAGTCCGAGTGAAAGAATGCGTTGATGAGGAGGTTCAGCTCGAAGAAACGCCGCCTCCCGCTGTACTGACAGGAGGAACTGGAGAGAGGACAAAACCAGTCCTTGTGCGTGTGTATGTGCGTGCGTGTGTGTCTAGTGTCTAGGGCCCATTAAGGAAAAAACAAAACAAAGAAACAAAACAAAAAACAAAAACAGCTGTCCGGAATTGCCACAGGCTGTTTTTGTGAATGAAATATCTGGGGGCGGGTCGATAAGGTAACGCTGAGTGGCCTTGATGCCTGTCAGTCATGATGAGTCGCATCTCGTCACCTCTCTGATGTGTCTGCAGCTGAGCACTGTGATGCATGTCTCTCTCCCCAGCCGGGAGAGTTATCATACCGTAAAATACCAAATAATATCCGGGGCGTTTATTTGGGACAGGCGTTTAATTCCTTCCTCTCAAAAATCCGGGATGAAAATGTCACAAACTTCGCCAGCTTCTCGGGGAATTCTCTGGCATCTTTCTGCAAGTGAAGTTGTTGCGGCGGAGGAAATTGTTCATCCAACCAGCACTCACTGCTAACTCCTCATCTCTGCTGTCACTCACGGTGGCGGACATTTCTTTCTCCTTCGCCGTGATCATCATGCGGGACACTCTCTCGTGGCGTGCCCGTTTGCTGATCACCCATTCCCGCATGTTTATCTCAGGCCTTCTTCCTCCCTCCAGCAGGCAGCCTGGTCCTGTTGCTGTCCTCCTCGGACAGACGCTGAAGCTCCGTTTGACTTTTTCGCCAGTCTCTCACTCTCTTGGGGTCGACAGAGAAACGTCTAGGCGCAGCAGAAAAAAATTAAAAAATAAAAAATAAATAAATAAAAAACGTCGGCCCATTATTGATCGGCCCACCGGGAAAAATCCCGGTACCCCTGATGGCAAGTTCACCCCTGCATTAGCAGTTCTCTCCAGTGGCTGTGCGTGTGTGTGTGTGTGCGTGTGTGTGTGCACGCGCGCTCATGCGCGCTTGTGTTTAGGGGCACAAAAAAAATATTTTCACCGGGGCCTATCACCATGATGTTACGCTACTGTCAGTACCCATGAAGCAGCACTCATTTTCACAAAGGTTGGTGACCCCTGCGGCAGACAGTCGACCTTTGAAATGGAATGAAGCCGGCGGCAGACAGTTTACAGTGGAGTGGAGCGCGCCCCAGTAACAGTGTCACAAAAGTGGCATCACGTTTTTACGTGTGGGCAACGTAGCTGCGAGAGGTCGCTGATTGACGCGTGGGTTGACCTATCAAAGAGGCCCAGAGGTCAGCCGATTGACACGTGAGTGAGGGGGGTGTTCGTCCGCTCTCTCCGCCACCACCATTCATACTGTGCATCCTCAAAGGTAGGTAATGAACACACCTACTGATATTATCAACATATGCTAACGGAACCTAAATAATAAAGTTAGTTAGCGCTGTCTAAGCCATCATTCGTTAATAATTTATTACCATGAATTCATAGGGATGTTAGCTACCGCATTATATTAGCTACTGCATTTAGTGTTAGCTGCAGTTGGGGCAATGTGCTAACCTAGGTCAGAATGTTAAGATAAGTTGAAAACTGTATTGATTCCAAATTCACGTCACTGCAGCAGAATCAAAATGAGATAGGAGTTACAGTAAGACAAGTGATAAAACCATACACACACAAAAAATACAATACAATACCTAGATGAAAACAGAAATCAAGTTGGAGCTATATGAGATATGGAGTATGGGTTATTGTTGCATAGAATCTGTAGTAGGGCTGGGCGATATGGACTAAAAGTCATTTTTTCCGTGGCCGGATAATTTCATACGTCTATTATTAATGGCCCGCGGTAAATCTCACTCCCACCACTCACTCATACTACAAATCCCATAATGCATTGAAACAGCTGAGACAGGTCAAAAAAGCAAACTGGCGGCTCAAGGGCAGAAATGTATAGTCATTTTGTTGTGCTGTATTGCGTTTAAAAATATGAAACACATAAAGTGTTGATGTCTGATAGGACTGATAATGCTGAAGTAGGCCAAATTACAATCATTTGTAATGTAACACTTAAATAAGACAGTTCCTTTGTCACTTTAGTTATTAAATGTAGATTTTTTGTATTCTAGTTATAAGATGCCACGAGGGTCAACAACAACAACCTGCGTGAGCTGCAAAGCAGCTATTGGTGTGGCCACTAAGTGCTGCAAATATTGCCAGTCAGTGCAGCCAAGAAAGCAAAGACTGGCAAAAAAACTGCATAAATTTGAGGCCAGAAAGGAGACGTGGTTGAAAAACCAAAAAAAAAAAACAAACCACCTCTCATGTTATTGATGAGGCATCTGTTTTGGTATGTGTTTAACTTCTGTGGTTATTATTTACATAATTACAGCCCACAATGTTCCAGATATTTATAATTGCTTATATTTCTGTATATTTTATATAATATATATGTTTATTTTCAGGTCGAAAAGTTAAATACACTGGGGTACAAGGCCATAGTCTTTATTGGAAAGAAAATGAAGAAGCAGAAAACCTGGTCTGCACAAGTCCTCCAGCCAAAATGGCAGCTGTCAGACCATTCTCAAAAATGCCTTGACAGAATGAAGGCTCTCTATGAAGTGTTAATTAATGGTAAGTGTGTGCGATTATTTAAAATCTTACTCCACAGTCAACATAAAAAGAAATGTGGCACAGACACAGCAATTACAGTTGGGAATTTTCTTGGTTTCGCTGTCACAGGGCAAACCACAGTGGGCCAAAAATAGCTATTCACCTGTTTTATATATATATATATATATATATATATATGTATATATATATATAAATAGTCGACAGAGACCTAGATTCTTTTACTAGTCAGTGAGCCATTGATAGTCTGCTATACATAGCAAAAGAGTCAACAGCAAGAGGCATTGCTCAATTCCACTTCAAAAAACTATACACATATCTCCACTTCACATGAGTTAAAGAGATCCTACAATTTGCACCAGAGTACAAAATCAGCCTCGCCTCAGTTCTAAAGAGAGCATAGAGTCCATAGGGCAGCATTTATAGACAGAAGAATACAAAAGACATATACATTTCCTTATGGAGCACACTCACTGTTAGAAGGGAAACATTTGTTCTTATTACAGGAGGTTAATAATTTCCTCTTTTTGTACTATTGAGGTTGTACTAACCAGCAGCCCACCACCAGTCCTCCTCCCATCCAGTCCACCATCCAGCCTCCCACCAGTCCTCCTACCATCCAGCTCACCACCAGTCCTGCCATCCAGCTCACCACCAGTCCTGCCATCCAGCTCACCACCAGTCCTGCCATCCAGCTCACCACCAGTCCTGCCATCCAGCTCACCACCAGTCCTACCATCCAGCCCACCACCAGTCCTCCCATCCAGCCCACCACCAGTCCTACCATCCAGCCCACCACCAGTCCTACCATTCAGCCCACTACCAGTCCTGCCATCCAGCCCACCACCAGTCCTCCCATCCTACCCACCACCAGTCCTACCATCCAGCCCACCACCAGTCCTACCATCCAGCCCACTACCAGTCCTGCCATCCAGCTCACCACCAGTCCTGCCATCCAGCCCACCACCAGTCCTCCCATCCTACCCACCACCAGTCCTACCATCCAGCCCACTACCAGTCCTGCCATCCAGCCCACCACCAGTCCTACCATCCAGCCCACCACCAGTCCTCCCATCCTACCCATCACAGAACCACCTCAGCAGAAACGCAGTTAGTTCTGCTGATATTTTCAAATAGCATATAAATCCTGATTCAATTGTTAGTTGTGTTTTTTTTTCATTTGTTGTTTAATAATGGTATACATGATAACTGTGTTAAACACTGAATCTGTCTCTCCTTCTTAAACTGAAATAATACTCTAAATGAAGAAATGTATTTAAATTTGGAAAAAACAATAGAAGTGACTGATAAGGGTGAGGTGACTTCTGAGGTGTTATACCAGTAACTAGTGTAATATGAATAACTTGCCTTTCAAATATTACTAAAGGGAAATATAACCTTTTAAAAATTCTGACAGGATGATTGACAGATGCTGAAGCAAAAACAAACTTTTGGCAAGTGAATTACTGAGGTGGTATAGGCCACAATGTCCCACCAGAACAGCTTCAATCTATGTAGGAACTGATGATGATGGAGAGCACTGTTGCACATCCAAGTCTGCTGTAGGTGTTTGGTGCCTCATTTTTAGCTGTATAGAATTCACTCCAGTCTACTGTGTATATGGACAAGCTCAGTATGTGCACACATGCACATCAAAATACATGGCTGTAACAATTCACGTCCTATGCTGGTTTCTGTCAATAAATGATAATCAACTCAAAATATGGTATAACTTAGCAAGCTTTCATATTCTGTGGGGAGCTGGATTTTTGTCATCATAATCAGTTTCTTATTTCTCAGTTTGTTTATATGTGTTTATATGTGATGACAATACAAACCCCTATTCCAGTGAAGTTCCTATATTCAATGAATATACAACGAAGACAAGATATTTTATGTTCAAACTGAAAAGCTTTTTTGTTTGTTTGCAAAGATTCACGAATGTCATGGGGCATGGGTATGCCATGGACACTAACACACCCCCATGGCTTTTGAACTTAGCACTGATAACAATCTGGGAGGTCCTTTTCATCTTTATCCAGCGGAACATGACGTCCATGATTTCCAAAAACTATTTTATATGTGGACAGCACTTGTAGCACTTGTAGTAGCGACAAACTGTGTTAACTGACAGTTGTTTTCCAAGGTGTTCCTGAGCCCACGTGGTAATATCCTTTACAGTAGTATGATTCCCACATCACATAGCATCCCCAGAAGGCTCAGTCATTCACAACCAAGGATGACTTGCTTGTGAATGAATTCCGGGGATGCCCCTTTTAAGCCCCATTAGGGCACTCATGTGTTTCCAGTGAACCTGTTCACCTGTGGAATGTTCCAAACACTCCCAGTCTTGATCATGTCCCAGGTTTTTAGGAGCATGTTACAGGCCTCAAATTCAAAATTAGTTAATATTAGCTAAAAAACAAAGTTTTTCAGTTTGAAGATTAAATTTAATATAGGCAGAAAATGATTTGCAAATTGTTGTATTATGTTTTTATTTTCGTTTTACAGTTGACCCAGCTTTATAGGAATTGGGGTTTGTAAAACCCATTGAATGAGATTGACAGAAACTTCATACTCAGTAAATCATTCTGTGAGACCCTGTGCCCTGTGAATTGAAGCATGATCAGTCTGGAACACACAACTCACATCAATATTGAGGTTATAGGATAAAGGTAATCTGTGTGGGAGGAACTACATTCATTGTTTTTCCCCTCATCTTCCAGGCTTTTCCTTCAATTGGTCACCTGTTTGTACATCTTTTAGTCTATAACCCCTGGTAGAGCAAAGAAGTGACCATACAGCATATGGTCAAACAATTTACATGTATTTCAATGAGTGCCCTGCAAAAGATTACAATCTATATCTTTCCAATTTTAATGTGACATTACATATTTGTTATTGAAATAGAGGTATTTAGACCAGTATTCATTGTAATAACAGCTCTTCACAGATACATTTCCTTAATCTCAACAGATATGTCTGCAAACAATGAAGAGAAACAGAAGAATGCAGCCTGCAACATGTCTACAAGGAAGAAACTTAGGGGGGAAAAATCACCCAAAGGTTATTAAGCTTTCCTAGATTTACATTTCACTATTCCAAATCAGACTTCAAATACAGTGATTCTTTTGCCTTAGCCAGATATACTTAAGTCTTAAATATATCATGTGTTTTCTGTCAAAATCAATTTTTAATACATTGATGAAGATGTATGAGGTCAAACTCAAGTACTGTTTTTGCCCTTTCAGAATGTAGCCATGGGATCCTTGAAGGGGAACCGTGCTACTCAGTGAAGAGGGTGATCCGCTGCAAAATGCTGAAGGTTAGCTTTATAATAACTAAAAGTCTTAGATGTACTCAGTGGAATTGCAAGCACCCAAACTGGAAACCCCTTAACCCCCCGACTTTGATATTTTTTCAGGGGATCCAAATGAAGTTGGTGGAATGGGAGCCCTGTTCACTCTGGTATGTACAAATTATCATAGTTTTGATTGGAATAGCCTAATTCTTAGTTCTTCAAAACAAGTAATAGCCTCAGCTTGTATTTGTGGGCGGCTGTGGCTCAGTGTGTCGAAGTGTCCTTGGGCAAGACACTGAACCCATATTTTCCCCCCAGTGTGTCATTGGGTGTGTGAATGCGTGGGAATCCAATCTCCAAAGCCTGTCTGCAAACAGTGCTGTATGAATGTGTGTGTAAAAGGGAGGTAGTGATGAACACTGTAAAAGTGCTTTGAGTGGTCCCACAGACTAAAAGCGCTATATAAGTGCAAGTCCATTTTTTTTCCAAAATTGCTTCAGCCACTTAACTGAACGGGTTGTATTTGGGATAGCCATCTATATGGGGCTTGCCTTTAATTTATTTTGTGCAAAACTCTTGCTCAAATCTAAATTAATTATAATTTGGTGCATGTGGGTACCATGAGATTAACTGGATGGATTAATTGTTTAGAATCAAAACTAAATAATGATATGTCGCACGCTGCCTAAAGTTTATACATACATGCTAAGCAGCGCAAGGGACAGCAGCTAACTGAGACTGAGTTTCATTCATCAAAATGTGCTATCACATCACCACATCACATTAGTTAAAGGCATTTACAAAAGTCCAAAGACTTGGGAGGTCTTTCATGACCAAATTTTCAAGACTATTATTGTGCAGCAAATTGCAGAGGTCTTTTACAATGGATACCTTAAGAGCAGAGGTATATGATTTCAAAATGGCTAAACCATAGGTAATAATATTTAAACCTTAACCAAAATATTACCATAGGCAGGTAATTTACTGTTATCAGGTTACTGTAGGTTTATAAACCTACTGAATGAAGGGCTGGCTTGCTGTTCCTCATTGCCCTTAACCTTGTCATGTTTTGAATTTAATTCATGGTTGATGTAAAGACCTAAATGAATAAAAATCTCTTTTTATTACAGTGGGAAAACTTGGCCGCCACAGTGGGTGACGGAGGAGAACGCCACAAATTAAGAAAATCTTCAATCCCCTTGTTTTGTTTTATGAGCTATGTGTATGTTGTTATACAGTATATTAAAAACAATTTAAAAGCCTGAAAGACTCCCACTTTGTCGCAAACCAGAGAACACATGCTGTGTTTGCAAAAGCTTGACTGATCATCTCTCTCCATCACACATAGATAGATAAATATTGCAGACTTCCAATAATATAAATACAATTAATTAACCTCCATGCAGAGAAAAACTTGATCATACACCAGAAATAGCTAGCTATTACTAAGACCAGACACGTGGTGGCAGCACTGTGTATGTCATAAGAAACGTCATCAGTGGAACACTGCCACACTAGCAAGCTGAAATGACTTTTCTTCTTCGTGGGACCATGACGCGTCAAAATCCATCAGATCCGGTAGATTTCCAAAATAAACACAGCGGACAAACATCCGATGGTAACCCGTCACTACTTTCTTCTTCTTCTTCTTCTTCTTCTTCGTGGGGCCATGATGACGCGTCAAAACCCATCAATGAGATTGCACCACACCGGAAGTTAAATGCACAGAGGATCCGGTAGATTTCAAAATTAAACACAGCGGACAAACATCCGATCGTAACTCGTCACTTTGCCAACATGAGTTTCTCCCGCTGCCACGGAATAATGTGTTGATCAGCAAATCAACCTGAGACGCAACGCATGTAGTGGGCGAGGGTTTGAAGGGAGTCCTATGTGGAATCTGGGGCCACAGCTATGCTAGGCGATAGCAGCGTCCATAGCAACCAAAATGTTGCAGGTTCACATTATTCTGGCGAGATCTGAAAAATCTTCGCAACAACGAGCAAGCGAGTGATTATGTACATTCACTGAGTGCATATTATGAAAATAAAATATATATTTCTCGCTAGATATGTAATTAAAACGCATTTTTATGCAGAAACTAACTGAAAATATTGATTTTTTTCACTAAAAATGAGAGAAACGTCCGCCATGTTTTTTGTTCTCACGGCCGGAATCTTGTAAGTCACGTGACTAGGACGCAAAACAGTAGGAAAAGAATGGGGGAAAAAAATGTAACAGTCATACAATTCAAGGGCCATTATTGTAACCCCTCTACATTTTTGCATGTTGGACCAATGTAGCCAGGGTACATTTTTACATGAGACTCGGTTGCACTGAGCGCATTGTTTACACACGCGACCAGCTGATTGCGCTGTGTAAACCTGCACTGCTACCCGGAGCCAGGCCTGAGGTCCTGAAGGAGCTGCGGAGGAGACGCCGTGGCTGCAGAGCCGGATTGAAACGGAGGGTGAAGAGGAGGAGACACAGACCGGCTGTACCGGCGATCGTCATGGGAAACGTGAGGTCTCTGGGGAACAAGACCGACGAGCTCGCCGCGCTGGTAAAGGCTCATAGGGAATATCGTGAGTGCAGTGTGTTGTGTTTCACGGAGACATGGCTTCACTCACACATCCCGGACCACAGCGTGGCGATTCCCGGCTTCAGCACTGTTCGGGCGGACAGGGACGTGATAAGCAGCGGAAAGAAGAAAGGAGGAGGGATTGCACTGTACGTGAGTGAGAGGTGGTGTAATCCCGGACATGTTCACGTGAAGAAACGTATCTGTATCCCGGACATTGAACTGTTGACTGTGGGGATGAGGCCTTATTATTTGCCCCGGGAGTTCACGTCCGCCGTCATTATCGGTGTGTACGTTCCTCCTTCAGCTGATGCAGCGCTGGCCTGTGACGTCATCCACTCCGCTGTTGCCCAGATACAGACGCAGCATCCTAATGCATTTATTGTCATCACTGGGGATTTTAATCACGTCTCACTGGACAAAACCCTTCCAACATTTCACCAGTATGTTGACTGCCCCACCAGAGACTGTAACACACTAGATCTGTTGTATGCAAATGCTAAGGATGCATACAGTCCCACAGCCCTCCCCCCTCTTGGAAGATCTGACCACAACCTGGTCCTGCTGACCCCTAAGTATATGCCTCTTGTTCAGCGGCAGCCTGTCCACACTAGGAGCGTGAGGAGGTGGACTCAGGAGGCTGCTGACGCACTACAGGACTGCTTTGAGTCGACAGACTGGGATGCACTTGTTGAGCCACATGGAGAGGATCTGGACAGCATGACTGCTGCATCACTGAATACATCAGGTTCTGTGAACACACCACCATGCCAACCCGGACTGTACGCTGCTTCCCTAATAATAAGCCGTGGATCACCAATGACCTGAAAGTCCTTCTTAACAAGAAGAAGAGGGCGTTCAGGTCTGGAGACAGGGAAGAACTGAGGAGAGTGCAGCATGAACTCAGGGATATGCTGAGGGCCTGTAAAGACGCCTACAGGAGGAAGCTGGAGGCCAAACTCCAGCAGAACAATGTGAGGGATGTGTGGACTGGTATGAAGCAGATCACTGGGTGTAAGGTGAGCGGCAGACAGTCATCGGGCAGCCTGGAGAGGGCAAACGAGCTGAACAGATTCTTCAATAGGTTCAGCTCACAGCCTTCTGTCGTCTCCATGACACCTCCAGACCCCCACACACCCTCACTGCCCCAAATGCTTCTTCCCCTCCCCCCTCACTCCCCTGCTGTGAGCACTTCTGTGCAGCACCTCTCCTCCTCCTCCACCTCTTCCTCCTCCACCTCTTCCTCCTCCACCTCATCCTCCTCTACCTCCTCCTCCTCCACCTTCACCTCCTCCTCCACCTCCTCGTCCTCCACTGAAGACACCAGCAGCCTCCCCCGCATGACTGTGACTGCAGGCCAGGTTAGGAGACAGCTGGAGAGACTCCACCAGCAGAAGGCTGCAGGCCCTGACGGTATCAGCCCCAGGATCCTGAAGACATGTGCCAGCCAGCTGTCTCCTGTCCTACAACACCTCTACAACCTGAGCCTTGGTCAGGAGAGAATACCAGTGCTTTGGAAGACTTCCTGCCTGGTTCCTGTTCCAAAGAAGTCAACACCATCAGACCTCAATGACTATCGACCAGTGGCCCTCACATCTTACGTCATGAAGGTGCTGGAGAGACTGGTTTTGGCCAACCTGAGGCTGCAGGTGAGAGCCCTGCTAGACCCTCTGCAATTTGCTTACCAGCCCCACTTGGGAGTTGATGACGCTGTCATCTACCTGCTGCAACGAGCCCATTCGCACCTGGATGGTGGAGGAGGCACTGTGAGAATCACATTCTTTGATTTCTCTAGTGCTTTTAACACCATTCAGCCACTGCTACTGGGGGAGAAGCTGCGGGTGATGGGTGTAGACGACACAATGATCTCCTGGATTACTGACTACCTGACAGGCAGGCCACAGTTTGTCCGTATGGGCAGTGTTCTGTCTGATGCGGTGGTTAGTGATACAGGAGCTCCACAGGGGACTGTACTGTCTCCTTTCCTGTTCACCTTATACACCACTGACTTTCAGTACAACACCGGGTCGTGTCACCTGCTGAAGTTTTCTGACGACTCGGCTGTTGTTGCGTGTATAAGTGAGGGACAGGAGGAGGAGTACAGCGCACTGGTAGACAACTTTGTGGAGTGGACTGGACAGAATCACCTGCAGCTGAACATCAGCAAGACCAGAGAGATGGTGATCGATTTCAGGAAGAAGAGGAAGACGGCTTTCCAACCTCTGTGCATTCTGGGAAAGGATGTGGAGGATTACAAGTACCTGGGTGTTACCATCAACCACAGACTGGACTGGAGATCTAACACTGAAGCTGTTTACAAGAAGGGGATGAGCAGACTTTACTTCCTGAGGAAGCTGAGATCCTTCAATGTGTGCAGCAAGATGTTGGAGATCTTTTATCAGTCTGTGGTGGCCAGTGTACTTTTCTTTGCTGTGGTTTGTTGGGGAAGCAGCATCAGAGCCAGCGACACCAACAGACTCAACAAACTGATCAGGAAGGCTGGCTCTGTGATTGGCTGCAAACAGGACACTCTGGAGGCTGTGGTGGAGAGGAGGACACTGAAAAAACTGTTATCCATCATGGATAATCCTCTCCACCCTCTCCAACTCACACTGGTCAGACAGCGGAGCACCTTCTCCGGAAGGCTGCTTCAGCTTCGCTGTCGAAGCAACAGATACAGGAAATCTTTCCTGCCACAATCCATCACTTTATATAATAACTCTCTCACCTCTGCCTGACTGAGAACTCTGGTCTCTCTACTGTTTTGTTGTATATATTATTATTATTACACTGTGCACTGTATATATACACTATGTTTATATTGGATTCTATTTATGTTATGTACGAAGTGTTTTATTTGCTGACCCAATACTGCTGTAACAAAATAATTTCCCAGTCTGGGATCATTAAAGTAATTCTATCTATCTATCTATCTATCTATCTATCTATCTATCTATCTATCTATAATACTGATGATTTGTAAGGGAGAATAGCATTAAATCAGCATGTTTTTACAAAATAATACATGCTACCTAAATTATTATTTAACCATCATTGCAGCTTAATGTGTGTCAATAATAAGCAGTATCAATGATTTGTATGCTTCATTAGTTTTTTGTGCAGTGACAGAAAAACATAAAAACTCTCTCTCAGCTTGTTCGTGGCCAAAAGTGTCCACTTCATGTTTACATTTCTAAAATGCTATAAAACTAATACATATATAAAAAAGATTCCACTTTTTTTCCCCAGTTTTTTAAATTTGCATCAGTCCTGGTCATGAAAACTAAAATTTCATTCAAATTCTGAATTTTAACCCTTTAAATGCCTATAAGATAACATAATGCTGATGATTTATAAGGGAGAATAGCATTAAATCACCATGTTTTTGCTAAATAATACATGCTACCTGTAATATTCTTTAACCATCATTGCAGCTTAATGTGTGTCAATAATAAGCAGTATCAATGATTTTTATGCTTCATTAGTTTTTTGTGCAGTGACAGAAAAACATAAAAACTCCCTCTCAGCTTGTTTGTGGCCAAAAGTGTCCACCTCCTGTTTACATTTATAAAATGCTATAAAACTAATACATATATAAAAATAATTCCACTTTTTTTTCCCAGTTTTTTAAATTTGCATCAGTCCTGGTCATGAAAACTAAAATTTCATATAAATTCTGAATTTTAACCCTTTAAATGCCTATTAGATAACATAATTCTGATGATTTATAAGGGAGAATAGCATTAAATCACCATGTTTTTACAAAATAATACATGCTACCTGAATTATTCTTTAACCATCATTGCAGCTAAATGGTTGTCAATAATAAGCAGTATCAATGATTTTTATGCTTCATTAGTTTTTTGTGCAGTGGCAGAAAAAACATAAAAACTCCCTCTTAGCTTATGCATGGCCAAAAGTGTCCACCTCCTGTTTGCTTACAAAATGCTATATACAAACACTATATACTGAAAATATTTGCTCCTTTTTTCAAATTTGACATCTGTCCTGATCATGAAATCCAAAATTTTAATCAATTCCAAAATTAACTGGGTCGTTTTCCCATGTAAATCTCCATGCTCCAGGCATAGGAGGTTGCCACATCACAGGTGAACCAGATTTTAATGCCATACTGTGCAGGCTTGTTGGGAATATATTGTAGAAGTCAATGGTGTGCATGGGGGGGTGGGCAGTGGCCTAATTGTTGGAAAATGCACACTAAAGTGCCCTCTTGGGTGCCAAAATGCTTGCTAAAGTGCCCTCTTGGGAGCCAAAATGCACGCTGAAGTACCATCTTGGGAGCCAAAACGCACGCTGAAGTGCCCTCTTGGGAGCCAAAAACTGCGTTAAAGTGCCCTCTTGATTGGCAAAACACAACAAACTGCCCCCTTGGCTGGTTAAAACATGATAAACTGCCCTCTTGGGTGACAAAATCAGGCACTAAAGTGCGCTCCTCGGAGCCAAACGCACGCTACTGTGCCCTCTTCAGTCGCAAGAACTTGCTGTATATGCCCTTTTTTTGCCTTTCGCCCCTGCCTTTCAAAAGGTCTGTGCACGCAACTGGTCGAAGTCCATAATGACCTATGAATGCAACAAGTTGCTCGTCAACACACACACATCAACCCCTGGATTAAATAAGAGGGAGAGGCAAGCAACCCACTTTTCCCACAGGATGCGAAATGCAGCGAGTTTATCATTCCTGAAGCGTCCTGGGTGGGAGAGCCTGTCATCAAAGCAGATGTTAGCGCTGATTTGAGTGAAGCTGTAGAGGGGCATCGTGGCACAAAACGTGGCCCGTCCTGTCTTGGCATCCCACATGCCACGTGTTGCTTCATGTCTTGAGCGGTAGACGCCAGCCAGAATCAGAATCCCAATGTAGACTCTCATCTTCACTTCATCCACATTCTTCCAATCCTCACACCTTCGCCTCCCATGCAGGTTTGTGTTGGTGCACAGCAGCTGAATGATCTCCTCTGTAATAAAATGGTCAAAGGCAGACCTCAGGTTGCTGATATGGGCAACTGCATACAGGGTGGGCCCTGGGGTGAAACCAGTGGATACTGGATTGTGGTGCAGGGTCTCTTCAGCAGTGGGAAACCACATTATTTTCCCATGACGAGACCTCCACTCACCCGCCAGCCCCTCTGTCTCTGCCATCAGCTGATCGGCCTCCATCGCTGTGTCTGTACCGTCCTCTTCCCCTGAGGAAGAGGAACCAGGCACTGGCTGGAAGTCGTCATCAGTGGTGTTGCTGTCATCCTCTGAGGAAGGTGTCCCATCATCTTCAGGAGAGGACATGTCCTCATCTTGGGTAGAAGATTTCTCCTCCTCAACCGCAGAGGATTTCTCCCCATCTTTACTCTCTGAGCCCATCACATACTCAAGTGCTTCTGTCAGGGCATATGACCTTCTCGCCATCCTACAGATAAAGAAGGATCTGGGAGCTGATAGGCTCACTTATAACATTAGTACTGACTGCACCTGCAAAAACTCCAGGACAGATTTATAAACAGTGTCAGACTTTGTTTTTGTTTCCCCAGAAGCCAGAGGTCAAGATGACCTGTGATCCTTTTTTTTTGGGGAGCAGCTATTTGAGAATGTAAAGGCTATTGTGTAGTTGTGTGTGGCATTGGCAGCCAGGTTTGCCTTGGAAACTCAAAGCTCAATAACCTGTACCAAGAGTAATTCACCAAAACTTGTATGGTATGATACACTGTAATTTATGTCACTTTATCTTGCTAATACTAGTTTTTTTTTCATGCACAAACACACATCATTACCTGACATCCTTAGGATCACACCTATGTCAAAATTGTGTGATTCATTTGCTCCATTGGAGTGCAGGAAGCCATCATACGCCCCTAGTGGAAACTAAGAATATTAACTGAAATTGCTCCCTTGCCCAAAAATGGACAAATGACACAATCTGGTAAAAAACATTAAAAACTAACATTTTCAAGTGTTGAGTTTAGAATGAAAGCCATTTTACCTAAATTATATGATTTTATACTGTAAATCACAAGGAATTAAAAAATGTGGTTTTAATGGGTTTCAATTGGCATAAAGTGTCCACGATAGAGCCATAAGGTACAATTGTAGATACACAGTATAATATTGACATATTTAAAGAGCAGGTTTTGAAAATTGAAAGATCAGCCAAAAATCCAGACCCTTGGGAAATATCATTCCATATGCATTAACACAGCTAAAATGATCAACAAAAAGGAAGTGAGGTGGACACAAATGGCCAGCATAGAGTCCAGAGGGTTAAATATTTATTTCTGCATTTATTTGTTTATTTATACTTATGTCACATTTGGTCCTTCATACTGGTGTGCCCTGTAGATAAATGAAGAATTCAAGAGGATAACAACAATTAGCCTTGAATCGACCTTTCTGGCCAAGCTTGACCAATGCACCCCGAAATTGATGGCCTTGACCCAATCAAAAGGAGGAGCTGCAGGCCTGAAGATAAGGCACATTTAGGACATGCTTCTTGAGGTATAATGATTAACTTTATTATGAATAGACCTTTATTTTAAATATATATTTCTGCCTCACTGTTTCATGTCAATTGTCAAAATGGCTGCTATGAACAAGGTCAATTGCATATTTGCAGAATTTGCACAATTGCCGGCAAATTCAGCATTGAATGGGAGAGGAATAGGGTGCACATGTGGGTGCGCAGATCAAAAAGTATAAAACATAGCCTGACCAAATTACACACATCTATAGATGAGACTTGTGGCTACATGTTGACGTTTGAATGCAGTCTGTAGCTGAAAGTATGCAGGAATAATCTATATATTTTGAAAAGCCTGAAAAATCGTAGAAAATCATCATACATTTAAAGGCAAATTGTGCACTTCCTGTTGGATTTAGGTCAGTGGTGTCATCACATGATTTGTAGGTCTTGATAAGACAAACAACTGAGTTTTGGTTTGAGCTGGAGTCCTCGCCCTCTTGCCTTTCGACTTGGTCCCTAACTAACACTAATTTTTTTTCAAATTGTCATGAGGTTTGGGTTACACTTGCATCTGATTTTTATTGATCACCTGATATATTTTTTCCATGAATCAGGACAACACAGTTGAAAGGCGGAGAGAGATTGACATTCGCTGCCTCATAGTCTATCTTGGAGAGAAGGAGGAGGACCTTTTCAAACAGTACCACGTGAGTAATTGAGTATGCTTTTAATTTTTAATTTTGTTTGAGCTGCATGTCTCTGTAGCCTTCCCACGTGGAGATATGGCCGTTTCAATCCCGTGCACCAGCCTCCTGTGGGCTAGGCGTTGAAGTACATGGTCACCCTTCATTCCCTTATGCATGTCACCCTGAAGAGCTTGAGCCATGTATTTTATACATCCTAACACCTTTTAATTTCTTCTGCAAGGATGTGGAGGAGCTCGACGCAGACCTTGCGATGCAAGTGATGAAGATTGCCATCATCGGTGATGGCCGTGCAACCATCGTAGTCGTGGGAACCAAGATCCTACAGGGGATTGATGTCGCCAGATCCCGTGCTTTGCTGATGGGAGTAATCTCTTAACCTTAGCTATCCCAAGAAATTTACCTTTGAGGCATTCCAGAAGCTATGCCTTGAGCTCGATGGACAAAAAGCCAGCTCTAAAGTAATGAATCTCAAGTATGGTATTTTCTAGAGCGGACTTGATCGTCCTTGCATGAGGGAGAAGCTCACATCTCTCTCTCACACACACACACACACAGACACACACACACACACACACACACACTTGTTCTTTTGTTTCTGTGAAAGTATGAATACCTACTGAGTGAAAACCCAATCAGTGGAAGTTATTAGCATAGAAAAGGATGACCTCTGTTCTCTGAGGGTGTTAGTGTATTTTGAACTTTATATGCAGTGCCTTCTTTTGCTGGATATTTTTGCTGGAGTTAGTCAGGAGTGTGAGCAGTCTGATATTGATGAGAGAAGAGATGATGATGTGAGTACTGCCTAAGTTGATTGAAAGAAGCTTTGCTCATTTGATGTTGAAATTAGTGCCTTGAATGTACAGCCATCTGTCTTTTGTTTTGGACCATTTTCATGTGTACAAGTCAAAGGATGGTGAATCATGCACAGGGTTTTACTTCTTTTTATAACACTGTTCCTCCTCATAAAGCTTCTGAGTGCATGTTGTTTTGTGTCTTAGGAGAATGTAGCCTACAAATGCTGCTGTTTGCACTTTTAAGGATTTAGTGCCATTGTTAATTTTAACAAATTTAATTAATTTGAATATTACTGTCTGAATTTCTGTTCTAAAATGTTCTTATTATATCTCTCTTGCAGAGATCAACTTAATTATTAAGTTAATTTCGTTTCGTTTTCTTCCGCTTTTATCCATGCGGGTCGTGGGTGATGTTACTGCTTTTATAGCGCCTTTTTTTTGGAGCGGGGGTACTGGGGCCAAATCCAGTGACTCTATGGGCGAAGGCCAGGGTACTCCCTGGATGAGTCGCCAGCTCATCGCAGGGCCCTTGCTCATGGCAGTGGCTGCCACGAAGGTGCCAACTGCACATCAGGAGCAGTGTTGGGGTTGGGGTTCAGGTTCAGCATCTTGCTCAAGGATGCTTCGGCTTGTAACTCAGTCCCGCCCTGGGGAGCCAGGGATTCGAACCAGCAACCTTCCAGTCACTAGTCCTCAGCTTTTTTTTTCAAGGATTATTTTAATATTGACCAATAACGTAATAACAAGCCAATAACGTAATAGCTTTTTACATTGTTGGCAAAATGTTATTAAGTTATTGGCTCATAAACAATATTACATTATTGGCAAGTTATTACTTTATTGGCTCTATTATATTTAAAATGGCCAAAATTATTATGTTATTGGCAGGTTTTACATTGTTGGCCATTCTATCATTATTGGTTGCTCGGGATGTGTGAGAATGAAGAGGGAATGATATAATTTCTAAAAGAGTATAACTGAATGTGTAAGTAATTGTGATTTAAGGCCCATACAATAATGTGTATGTGAGAGAGTATGCTTGGGCATGTAGGAAGGTATGATTCTGTTTGTGGGAGAGTATAGTTGTAAA
Organism: Sparus aurata; assembly: GCF_900880675.1. Classification (NCBI taxonomy): domain Eukaryota; kingdom Metazoa; phylum Chordata; class Actinopteri; order Spariformes; family Sparidae; genus Sparus; species Sparus aurata. The sequence goes on from NC_044194.1 coordinate 33,828,971, forward strand.
ATGTACTGCTTGGATTATCATTTTCACAGTGCCTTTATTTTTTATTTATTTAAGAGATATAGTATGTAATCATATTAGAATTGAAACATAATATGAAGCACAGTATGTGTTCTAAACTTGTTTTTGTATCATTTTTAAAGCACAATGCATTACTATGTGTGTGGGAATTAAGGATGGAAGGTTATGATATATCCCAGCCTAGGGCTCCAAAATAAGGTTGGACCTGTGTGTAGGTATGTGCACTGCTTCTGGGTTAATGACGTACAAAATGAAGTGAAGGGCTAGGCTCTAACTCACAATATTGTAAAGACAAACTCCAGCCCCTCCCTCCTTGAAGTAATTACTGTCCATTTAGATGATTACCTGTAATTACTTGTTAGCTGTCAGCATCCGACAGAAACCCAGCTTCTGAGACACGAGGAGGAGGATGGGAGGACACAGAGGTGCAGGAAGGTAGAACTGGTGAAAAAGTTGGACGGGGGTAGGGGTGGAAGAAGAGGTGGAGATGACAGGAGGAGGACAAAGGGGAGGAAGTGATGGGAAAGGATTAGTAGTGGGGGGAGGAGTAGAAGGAGATGGAGGAGAGCAGCAGAGGACAAAGACGAGGAGCTGAGGAAAGAGAGCACAGTGTTGACATGTGTTTTTGTCAGCCAGGGTCAAGCAGTTGCCATCATCTTCTTTCAGATGCTATCCATCATAAAGTGCCAGTGAGTTAATCTCCCTTCATTTGCACAGATGAGAGATCTGGCGGCAGCAGTAATTGCAGGGCTACTGATCTGCTCTCTGATGACAGTGATGCTGCTTTTTGTACAAGTCATGTGACAGACAGGTAGTAATGTTAAGAAGTGCAACACTTATATCCTTTTTGTTGCAACAGGCACTGATTGCTGTGATAATGTTGATGCCTACAATTCTCCTATGATAATTGTTATATAAAAGCCAACTTTCAATAACCTTTCTCACAAATTCTCATTCAGTAATACATTTTGCTTCAACTTTACTCTTCTGTTGTGCCAAGTTCATTAGTGTAACTCAACTTAGAGTAAGCACTTAGCACAAATCCTTCAATGCCCTAAGGAACCAAACACAGCAAACCGTCATCAAATAAAAGGCTGACTGTTAACGCTTTCTCACACTGCCTGTTTCTCAGCCAAAAAAGCGAGTGGTGCCTGCTGCATAGCCACAGGGGCGGTGCTTGACCTGATCCAGCTCCACCTTTCTTTTCTTCTGATGATGATGAACATTAGACATTCATGCAAGAGCTTGGTCAGATCCTACTTCAACTGAATAGAAAAAAATCAGTTGATGTGCAGAGGTTAGGTCATGCATGGAACTTTAGATGCTGGCATGGCTAATATTATGTTTATTACTATGTCTATTACTTTTCTTATTACTAGTGCAGTGCCCATAAGAAAAGTGCATTCCTATAAAAAAAGTGGGAGGTTAAGCAGCTTTTTCATGGATGGCCAAATGAAGCTGTGTTTGAAGGTGGGACGTCAGGGATATTTAGGTTTGTTGTGAAATCCGATATTCCAGGGTATAATTGGCTGTTTTTGACTATTTTTGATTTTGCCATTATATTTCACCTTAAAAGCTATTTACTTGGTGTCATTATTTTCAGCACAACCTCACATGTGTGACTGTACAGTTCTTTTTTCATTTTGACATACTGTATTAACACAATGGACCTAAAATCACAAAAAAACATAAAATCCGAGTAGAAAAAGTTAGATTTTTTTACTGTGAAAACCACAAATATGTTTAACAAACCATTTTTTTTTTTTTACTTATAATGCAAATATAAATTGTTGTTCGCTAAATTTGTGCATACATTTAAAAAATGTACAAAGTTATATGTAACTATTTACATTTAAATGCAGGCAATGCTCAGGTCTGCCTGAGCTCCTTCCAGCTGAATAAATAGCTGGACTGCCTGCTCCACATTCAGCTTCTCCTCATTATTCTGACTCATTAAACAAAAAACCGACTCCACTACACACTAAACACACTACACCAAACACTACATAACACACTAACTACACACTCCAAACACGCTAAATGTCACAAATCTCTCAACTCTCAATATCGCTGTCTACACACCGACCGTCGTTGCCTGTCAATCATCCGCCTAGGTCCCTCCCACAACTACCTGTTCCTCAATAACCAAACTTGCTTGCTTGGACACTTTCGTGACAAAAGGCCGTTTTTACCGTTTCTTCCTGCACCAGACACAAAGCAAACGTGACGGCAATGTTCGCGAAAAAGCAAGCATAGGTCCGGTTTTGGACATGCCGATGCGTCCGGTCCGTCGCCTCGGGAGGTGGGCCGTGTAGCTAGCCACTAGCAGCTAGCTAGTGGCTAGCTACACACGAACATCCAAAGATTCCGATTCCACTTTGTTGTCCGCGCGTCTCCGGATCTCCTCAGACCCGAACAGACTCGGTCCGGACTCGTTTAATCTCATTAATCCACAGCAGTCAGTTTAGATGCACAGAACAGAACAGAACAGAACGGACCGAACCGCCGGCAAAATCCCGGTCCAGCTCGCGCCGCTGCAGGTATAAATCCGCTTGTTTCTTCAGGTACGTCGTGGGCTTGAGCTCTGCAGTGATTGGCTCTGGTGCGCACGTGGCCACGGTGTGCAGTGATTGGCTCTGGTGCGCACGTGACTGTGGTGGCTCTCGTGGACTATGCTCGGTGGAATTTGTAAAGCATTTATGAAATAATTTATTCACGGTATCATTGCAGTCCAAACAAATGCTAAGATGCACACCACTGAACCACGCAGCAGCCATGTTGAAAGTCTCGGGTCAGTGTGATCCTGATCCAAAGAGATATTTGACCAACAGACACATACACACACACATACACACACACACACACACACACACACACACAGACAGAGATTCCGTGCATTTATAGATAGATATTCATTATAATGTTTATATAACCATCACCACTTACATTGTTTCTTTGACTAATGCCATGACACTTACATGCAGGCAATGTAAGGGATTAGAATATGTGCAGCACTGCCTTCTTTTTGCTGTAGATGATTCTGTCTTGAGCTCAGTTATATCTGATAAATTAAAGTAATAATGTTGACCTAGGAGGCCTTGCAGTTCTAGGAGAATATGTTCACACCTCACTGTTGTTTTCGTCTTCTGTTACTTCTTCAAACATTTTCCCTTCACAGTTACTTCAGTTGTCTAGTAAGCCTGGGACTTCACCACCTTTGCCATAAATGTACACTCATATTCTGCACGTCAAGCAAGGACAAACAATGCATGAACCATAACTGGCTAGTTGTGAATATGATTTAAATGGAATATGTCAAGATCATTTTTGATGGACACTGCCTTTATGTGATTGTCCATGCATTATTGCTTTTTTAATTAATTGGTAACCCATCCTGTAGTCTGAGACCAGCCATGAGAGTGAAAAAAGTGATTAAAAGGAAAAGTGTGCTCTGAGACTGGTGGTGAGGCAACCACTTCCAATAGACTGAAAGATATATTTAATTAACAACGTTTTAGTACAAAGTCAAAGAACCAAATGTTTGAGTCTTGTATCAATGTAGGTCCGTGTATGGTCCGTATATCTTTTGGTCATTCGATTTTCCTTTCAGAAAAGGGTATTAAAAACCAAAAAACTAGTGGTTATTTGATTTTCGTTTTAGAATAAAAAAATTAAAATGGAAATACAAGGCGTTTTTCTTTTTCATGGTCAAAAAGGGATGAGCGGAATTATAAAAATGATTCGATTTTTATTTTCTATTTCATATAACAAAAAATAAAATCACTAGAAAACAGAAACGGAAAAAAGGTCTGTTTATTCATATTCTGAGACCAGATGTTGTCATTTACTGGATGGTGCTGTGTAGAAGAAACAGTAGGCTAGTAGGCTATGGCAGGGTAATCTACCGTGACACATGGACGCAGTATGGAACTGCGGTCAAGCCGGCCGTCACCCCGATCTCTGTGGTCAAATCAGCCGCTCTTACATTTCGAGTGTACAAGTATTCTCAGCATTATAGTAGATGCAGACTTTTGGTTTTCAAAATAAAGGTATTAAGTAAGAGTAACAGTAACAGTAAGCTATAATTCGAACCTACATTTAATAAAATATGTTACATTAGTGTTTCATGACCCCATGATGAATAAAAAAACACTTAATATCAGGTATCTTTACTGCACCAGTGTGAAAAATGCCAAAATAAAAGTCCCATATTTATGCCTCCAGTTTGCATTTTTGACCATATTTGAGGTGCTGTAAAAACACTTTGCTTAATAATTCCTTGCTGTGGATGGTATAGCCTACTTGACTTCTACACATATAAGACTACACGCATACTTGATACCAAGCATTTTTACTGCACCAATGTGGTTAAATTCAACAATAAAAGTCCCATATTAATAACTGCAGATTCCATATTTTCATATATTTGACGTACTGTAAAAACTCTTTGCTCAATAATTCCTGGCTATGGATGGTATATTTGACTTTTACACATCTAAGACTACAACTATACTTGATATCAAGGAGAAATTCTAAAATAAAAGTCCCATATTTATGCCTGGAGATTGCATATTTGACCATATTTGAGATGCTGTAAGAACACTTGTGTAGAAGTCAGATATATCACCCATAGCCAGGCAGCCTGGCCCTGTTGCTGTCCTCCTCGGACAGACACTGAAGCTCAGTTTGATTTTTTCGCCAATCTCTCACTCTCTTGGGGTAGACAGAGAAATGTCTAGCGGCTGCTTCTCCCGAGTTTTCCTCTGCATATTTTAAGACAGAATGTTTGAATTTGAAGTCGTACTTTTTTTTTTTTTGCTGCACCAGAGCCATGGCGATCATCAATGTGATACTGACTGACAGAAAGCAGCACAACCTGTGAAAAAGGCGAAGAAGAAAAACGTGCAGTGTCAGTGGTCACGTTTCCTTCCTTGATGTTTTAAAAGAATAAATTAGACTGTGCATTTATTTAGAACCAGCGGTTATTTATCCAAATATACACCTGCACCCGGCGTTTAAAGGGGACCCTGCGGTTAATTGAAACCCGGTTATTATTTGGTAATATACAGTAGTTACCAAGGCAAGGCGCTAAATAAATAAATAAATAAATGAATGAATTAATAAAAGCTGTCCATCGGCCTATCATTGATCGGCCCACTGGGTCCCGGTACTCCCGATGGCCAGTCCACCCCTGCTAGCAGTTCTCTCGAGTGGCTGTGGCAGTGAGCAAGAGCATGCGCTTGTGTTTAGGGCGGAGGTAGGGGCACAAAAAAAATCTTTGCACCGGGGCCCATCACCATGATGTTACGCTATGATACTTGTATGTGTAGAAGTTAAGTATACCATCCATAGCCAGGAATTATTGAGCAAAGTGTTTTTACAGTAGCTCAAATATATGAAAATATGCCACTTGGAGGTACAAATGGGGAAATTTATTGTTGAATTTCTCCACATTGGTGCAGTAAAAATGCTTGATATCAAGTATAGTGGTAGTCTTAGATGTGTAGATGTCAAATATACCATCAGTAGCCAGGAAATATTGAGCAATGTGTTTTTACAGTAGCTCAAATATGGTAAAATATGCAAACTGGAGGCATAAATATGAGACTTTTATTTTGGCATTTCTCTACACTGGTGCAGTAAAGATACTTGATATTAAGTGTCTTTTCTTCATCATGGGCTCATGAAACACTTTAATGTAACATATTTTATTTAAATGTAGGTTCGAATTATAGCTTACTGTTCTTAATACCTTTATTTTGAAAACCAAAAGTAAATACGCTGTTTCTCCGCATTTACCATAATGCTGAGAATACTTGTACACTCGAAATTTAAGTGCGGCTGATTTGACCACGGAGATCGGGCTTGACCGCAGTTCCATACTGCCACGGTAGATTACCCCGCCGTAGCCTACTAGCCTACTGTTTCTTCTACACAGCACCGTCCTGTAAATGACAACATCTGGTCTCAGAATATGAATAAACAGGCCTTTTTTCCATTTCTATTTTCTAGTGATTTTATTTTTTGTTATATGAAATAGAAAATGAATATCGAATCATTTTTATAATTTCGCTCACCCCTTTTTAACCTTGAAAAAGAAAAATGCCTTGTATTTTAATTTTAATTTTTTTATTTTAAAGCGAAAATCAAATAACCACTAGTTTTTTGTTTTTTAATACCCATTTCTGAAAGGAAAATCGAATGACCAAAAGATACACGGACCGTGTATCTTTTGGTCATTTGATTTTCCTTTCAGAAATGTTTTTCATGTTTGTTTTATTTTTATTTTTAAAGTAACTAGTGCATTGCCCGTAGGAAGCATGTTTTCCTACAGAAAAGTGGGAGGTTAAGTAGCTTTTTCATGGATGGCCAAATGAGGCTGTGTTTGAAGGTGGGACGTCAGGGATATAATTGGCTGTTTTTGACTACTTTTGATTATAGCATTATATTTCACCTTAAAAACTATTTACCTTGCCTTACTTGGTGTAATTATTTTTAGCACAACCTCACATGTGTGACTGTACAGTTATTTTATCATTATAAGGTACTATATTAACACTATGGACCTAAAATCACAAAATAACATAAAATCAGAGTAGAAAAAGTTTGTTTTTTTACTATGAAAACCACAAATATGTTTAATGAACCAATTGCATTAGTTATAATGCAAATATAAATTGTTGTTTACTCAATTGGTGCATAAGTTTTTGAAATTTACAAAGCTATGTGTAACTATTTACATTTAAATGCAGGCAATGCCTCAGGCTCCTCAGCTCATTCCTGCCTGTTCCACATTCAGCCGTCTCCTCCTTGGTTTGCCTCACAACACGACTCCACTACACACTAAACACACCACACCAAATATTACACAACACACTAACTATACACTCCAAACACGCTATATGTCACAAATCTCTCAACTCTCAAAACTCACTATATCTGTCGCCGTCTCCAACACATCACTGCTGCTGTCAATCATCCCTCCCACATCTTCCTGTTCCTCAACAACCAAACTTGCTGCTTGAACACTTTAGTGACAAAAGCACATTTTTACTGTTTCTTCTTGCACCAGACATAAAGCAAACGTAACGGCAATGTTAGCGAAAAAGCGTGTTGGACATTATTTACCCAAAATCCAGTTTTGGACGTGCCAGTGCATCCGCTCCGTCAACTCGGTAGGTAGGCCGTGTGGGTCGGTTAGCGGCTAACAGCTAGCTAAACACGAACATCCACAGATTCCGATCCCACTTTGTTGACCGCGCGTCTCCGGATCTCCTCAGACCCGAACAGACTCGGTCTGGACTTGTTTAATCTCATTACAATCCACAACAGTCAGTTTAGATGAACAGAACAGAATGGGACCGAACCGCCTGCAAAATCCCAGTCCAGCTCGCGCCGCTGCAGGTATAAATCCACTTGTGACAAAAGCACTTTTTTACTGTTTCTTCCTGCACCAGACACAAAGCAAACGTAATGGCAATGTTCGCGAAAAAGCGTGTTGGACATTATTTACCCTAAATCCAGTTTTGGACGTGCCAGTGCGTCCGCTCTGTCGACTCGGGCGGTGGGCCGAACATCCACAGCACGTCTCCGGATCTCCTCAGACCCAAACAGACTTGGACTTGTTTAATCTCATTACAATCCACAACAGTCAGTTTAGATGAACAGAACAGAATGGGACCGAACCGCCTGCAAAATCCCAGTCCAGCTCGTGCCGCTGCAGGTATAAATCCACTTGTGACAAAAGCACATTTTTACTGTTTCTTCCTGCACCAGACACAAAGCAAACGTAACGGCAATGTTCGCGAAAAAGCGTGTTGGACATTATTTACCCTAAATCCAGTTTTGGACGTGCCAGTGCGTCCGCTCCGTCGACTCGGGCGGTGTACTTGTGACAAAAGCACATTTTTACTGTTTCTTCCTGCACCAGACACAAAGCAAACGTAACGGCAATGTTCGCGAAAAAGCGTGTTGGACATTATTTACCCTAAATCCTGTTTTGGACGTGCCAGTGCGTCCGCTCCGTCGACTCGGGCGGTGGGCCGAACATCCACAGCGCGTCTCCGGATCTCCTCAGACCCAAACAGACTTTGACTTGTTTAATCTCATTAATCCACAACAGTCAGTTTAGATGCACAGAACGGAACCGAACCGCCGGCAAAATCCTGGTCGAGCTCGCACTGCTGCAGGTATAAATCCGCTTGTTTCTTCAGGTATGTCGTGGGCTTGAGCTCTGCAGTGATTGGCTCTGGCGCGCGCGTGGCCACTGTGTGCAGTGATTGGCTCTGGTGCGCACGTGACTGTAGTGGCTCCGGTGGACAATGCTCATGGAATTTGTAAAGCATTTATGAAATAATGTATTAACGGTATCATTGCAGTCCAAGCAAATGCTAAATTGCATGCCACTGAACCACACAGCAGCCATGTTGAAAGTCTCAGGTCAGTCTGATCCTGATCCGCATTGATATTTGACACACACACACATACACACACACACAGACAGACAGACAGAGATTCCTTGTATTATAGATAGATCTTTACTTTTATTTTTGTAACAAGCTAAGACAAGCGAATTGAATCCCTACTTTAAGTATTCACTTTTATTCAAGTTTTTAATAGAACAAATTCTTTTCTTTTTGATTTTATACTGTTCACTGCCTGATTCAGAAGAAGTTGAATTAGTTTCAGAATCAGAACTTGAGTACCACTATTTGAAACCACCAAGAAAAGTCTTTTTCAAGACTGTGATCATCTGATGAAGAACGCTGCAAGCCTTGCAAAGTCTCCAACGAAAGAGACTTTGTGTGCTCCCAGCCGAGACAGACTCTGCCCCCAGCGCTCCCAAGGCGGAAAACCCGCTGGGCCTTCGGACCAAGAGTCCCTCAACAGAGTACCGGCCTTCCCTCTTGCTACTGGACCGACGCGCCGTGCCGTGGTCCAACCCAGAACTCTCAAAGAGACCAAGCTTCAGTGCCTCCTGACGCCCAGACAAAACAGGCTGAACGTCTTCATACAGCTGGATCCACACACGTGAGAATGAGTGGTGTCTAAAGTTCTGACTTCTGTCTAAAGCTCTGACTTCTGTCTCAGGTTCTGACTTCTGTCTAAAGTTCTAACCTCTATCCTATGAACTTAAGAAAGTTGAGGTAGGGTCTCGTTAGTATTAAAAGATTACTCCCGTAACAATTTAATATATAAAAACCCGACCCTTTAACTTTACCATCTGCCGACGGTCACACGACTTTATTACTTTCCTAATTACAGTCTTTACATTTTCTCTTATCTGTTGTTCGTCTAAAATTGTCATGTCTTTTATTTTACCCAAATTATTTAGTCAATAAACATATAATCGTTTGTCTTTGTCTGGAACTTAATTTTAATGTGGAGAACCGATGGATACGTGCAAAGAATTCACTACTTCAGAATATTGAGACTGAATATTGATTGATATTAAATAAACTGATTTTGAATGGACTCTAACTGTCCAAGCCAACTTGTACAGTTAAGTGTTTGGAATAATGTCCTCCGGATTATTCCAATAACTAAACACGGAGGTGGTGCCCCATTTAACGAGTGTAATATTAATTGCCAGTGATTAATAATCATATATATATCAAAGTAGTGTGTGAGCAGTGTCTCCTACATTATATATTTATGGTGCTGCCCATGTCAGGACCACATACTTTCCTACATTGGGTTATTATTTATTTAGTTATTGCCCAGTGGTTTCTTGAAATCTAAACCATCTCCTGAGACATGTCATGCCATTTGCACGATTAATGGACTATTTTCTATACAGGATCAGCATTTTGGAAGCAAAGTGCAAGGAAAGTATTTGCTGTGCGGGAAGAACACTTCTTGCAGTTACAAGCTAGTAAAAAGAGGAGACTGAGGTACTTAATTATGGTTGCAAATTTGTATATTCTCATAAATTCGTAGGTGAGGAGTAAATGTAAGATGTTTTGCCAATATAGGCCCCATTACAAATACTCACAAATTGTTCCAGGGAAAGACTTTATAGAGAATCTCATACACATTTACTTGACTGATTTTGGTGTAGGTGTCCAGTTTCTGGGATTGCATGATATTTAGGGTTGATATTATTTATAGATTTTGATTTTGATTAATGTGTTAATCAAAAATAATTCTGAATAAGAATTTAGAATCCCAGATTAATGGATGTAACAGCAGGTAACATTGTACATAAAACCATCTGGCTATTAAATACTAGGTCTGCAATGACCGCAGTAGCTATTGACACGGTTAAAATTGTTGCTTTTGTTGAATATAATTTGCTTCTTGTATATTGTGCTTGTTTTTCAGTCGACGAGAAGATACAGGTCTCGATGGTGTTTTTGATAGAATTGAAGAGGTGGTCCTGGCAGTCCAGGGACTGCAAGAAGTGTCCACTACAATGAAGGAGCTGATGGAGTTTGCAAATTCCAACCGCAGGACAACACTGTCCCTGACTGAGGCCCAAGCAGCAACTGTTAGACATGCCTTTGCCTGCATTGTCTGCAAAAGTAATTTTTTTAAAATATTGTTTTCTTTAAAAACCTGTATTACCCAATATTCAAAAGATGTTAAAAAAACATACACTTTGCAATGTCTTATTTAGCAGTGAATGACAATTGCTGATAATTAAATAAGTATGGAAAAGGTCAGGTGTTCTAACAACCACAAATGTGGCTACAGTAAAATAAACAGATGGTACCATCGACAAAGTTCTGTCTACTTAACACAGATATAAGTGCAACTAATCAACTCTTTCCATAAGGGAACATAGACCAAATATACCAATTCAATTCATTCAAATACTGTTTTCTGATTCAAATTGACAGGTCCAATGGTTAAGCCCCGGACTCTCTGATGCATTGGATGCATTGGGAGGCATACTGTGGGAGTAATACTGTACAGAATGCAATCATGATAATTTGCATAGTTTTACTGTTCTTTGTGTTGTCTGCAGTTTAAGCAAAGTCGTTCATGTATATACTTACTCATGTTCCAATGCTGTGAAAGCTGAAGTGCAATCTCAGATTTGCACTATTTTATGTTGTATATTTTCTTAAATTGTTTGCATTTGGAAACTCTTGAAATGATATTGTACACCAAGTAGGCTATTCACAATAGCGTAGTTTTGCTGCTTTGTGTTCTATTTCTCCTTGAACAACATATTGAGTCTAGAGGTAAAGCACTCTTTCACGTGTCTAGTTTTATAAGGTCTTTTTATTTTTCATACCCATATTTCAATGATGTGAAAGCTAAGTTACAGTCTCTATTTTTTTGTTGTGTATTTTTCTGAATTTTGAAGTTAACATTATTAGGCATAAAATAAATTAGGCATAAAAAGTCTGCCCTTCTGGCAATACTGGTGCAATACTTCCTTGTATGCAAGATTTTTTTTCAACTAAAAAAGTTCAATACAACAGAGTTTAAAGCAAAGATTTATTTGTCTAATTATTCAACTGACAAGTTGGGAGCACAGTGGCAGCTACATACAATTTTTAAATAAATCTGGATTCCTTGTTTTTGTTTAAGAGCAGGGTTATCCAGGGTGCTCTCTGGTAAAAACGTGCAATTAAGAGGGTATCAATAGAGACTGTATGCAAACTGATTACTGTTTGATAAAGTAAAGAATAAATACACTGAGACCGATCCATAGTCGATTCCAACAGTGTGGAGGCCTATAAAGATTTTGTATAAAAACTATAGTTGCATAATTGAAGCTTAATTGGCGAAGTTTCAGGAGCAGGACCACACCTCAACAGCGCCAACTTCCGCATTTCTATAAATAACCACCTGACCCTCTGCTCTGCTTCGCTCTCTGGTTCGCATCCCGCCTGGTTCATCTCTCCTCAACATCGAAGATTATCATAGTTCGTCCGACGACTCTCCAGTGTCTCCCAGCCCACCTCCTTCCTCAGCAAAGACAGTACGAGGAAATTCCGGAACAGAAAGTCACTGTCTCTGCAGTTCGCCACAGTTCGCCGACTCCTTCACCTCCAAGAAGCGAAGCCTCCCGCCATCGTTCCACCAACACCGGCCAAACAACTCGCCAGTCGCAACGTCTCCATGCTCCGGTGAGTTCCCACGACCGGCTATCATCTTCTACAGTCACCGATTGGACAGTAGCCACTCCCCAGAAAATTTTAAACGACAAATGAATTCTGTTTCACCGAATGGACTATAAAGCCAAACTTTCTCCACACGCATGTGAGCTTCTTCCGTCAACACCAGCTCTCTTCCGGGTGACGTCATCACGCACACGCAACACACCGTGACGTCGACGCTCCTGTTAAAAGGGACAGTACAATTAAATACTACAGCCCAAAGACAGCAGAAAGCTCATAGACAACAGAAAGTGCAGCAGCAAAAGTGGAGACAGTGATCCTCAGCCAGATCAAATGACTCTAGAGTTTCTGCTACCACCTCTCGTCATCACTCCACTCCAAAGGGAGTACCCAGATGGATTTCAGGACCTTCCAATCCTCATCAGGATTTTCATCATCGACACCAGCAACCTACAACATGGTGCCCACTGCCATCCAGTTCTAGCCACCACAATAGCCAATCTTTGAAAAAAAAAAATAATAAATAAAAATAAATAAACAAACTCATGGCTGCTCGTTCCGTTAACACCAGATCGCTTCCAGGTGACGTCATCACGCACAGCCCTACAGGCAGTGACGCCTACGCTCTTGTTAAAGGGACAGTACAATTAAATAACACAGCCCAAAGAAAACAAAAAGCAGCAGTATAAGCAGAGACAGAGATCCTCTGCCAGATCAAACAACTCCAGAGTTGCCGCCACCACTTCTCGCATCACTACACTCCAGAGGGAACGCCAAGATGGATTCCAGGACCCTCCAACTTCTATCAGGATTATCATCATCAGCTACAGCAACCTACAACCTCAAGGGCAAACGCTACAGTGCCCACCGCCATCCAGTTCCCGCCATCACCTCAGCTAAACTTTGCGGGGGATCCTGGCACAGGGATGCCAGTGCCCCCTACTGCCCACTGCTAGCAACCACAGCAGCCTGTTTCAGCGGAGGCTCCTGGCACCGGGATGCCAGCGCCCTCTGCTTCCTGTGTCCAGCAACCACAGCAGCTTGCTTCAACCGGGGCACCTGGCACCGAGATGCCAGCGCCCCCTGCTTCCTGTCTCCAGCAACCACAGCAGCTCGCTTCAACCGGGGCTCCTGGCACCGAGATGCCAGCGCCCTCTGCTTCCTGTGTCCAGCAACCACAGCAGCTCGCTTCAACCGCTCCGGTCTGTATATTAAAAATTACTGTCCATTCTTGCACTACATCATGTAAATATGTATATACGTCGATTCGATTCCATTTTCTTTCCCTTTTTAATTATAGTGTCTATTCTGTTATCTATTTTGCTATTGCTCTGTTCTCGTAATATTCTGCTGCTGCGACAAACAAATTTCCCCGTCTGCGGGACATTAAAGGATTCTGATTCTGATTCTGATCCTGGCACCGAGATGCCAGAGACCTCTGCTTTCTGTTTCCAGCAACCACAGCAGCTCGCTTCAACCGGGGCTCCTGGCACCGAGATGCCAGCGCCCCCGGCTTCCCGTTTCAAGCAACCACAGCAGCTTGATCAACCGGGGCTCCCGGCACCGAGATGTCAGCACGCCCTGCTTCCCGTTTCAAGCAACCACAGCAGCTCGCTTCAACTGGGGCTCCTGGCACCAAGATGCCAGCGCCCTCTGGCACCTATTTCCAGCAACCACAGCAGATTGCTTCAACCAGGGCTCCTGGCACCGGGATGCCAGCGCCCTCTGCTTCCTGTTTCCATCAACAACAGCACCTCGCTTCAACCAAGTCTCCTGGCACCAAGATGCCAGTGCCCTCTGCCGTCTAATTCCAGCAACCACAGCACCTCGCTTCAACTCCTGGCACCGGGTGCCGGGATGCAGGGAGCTTCCATCTCCCAGCTCCATCAGTCCCAGCAGCTCATGTCGGCTGGGGTCGTCTGCACCGGGATGCCGGCACCCGTTCTTCCCCCTCAGCAGGCAACCACTAATTTCACTTTATACACAGCTACCCACACTGAGCTGCACAAAAAACCAAACGAGAGCTTCAGCCTTCTCTCGCCTGTCGTCGGCAGCTCCACCAGCACCCATACCTCCAGAACAGATGTCATCTACCCCTTCAGTCATCTCCCGGTAACAAACGGCGTATATAAGAAAGGCAGGCCCGTCATGCACCAAGGAGGTCGTTCGATTTGCAACGGCTTCAACAGTACCGGATGCAACATGTCCCAGTGCCGCTTCCTCCACTTTTACTCCTTCTGCAGCGGGGGCCACGCCCACCCCGAATGCCCGTACAACCTACCTCGCCAAAGCTAGTTTCTCATAAAGGACTTGAAGAAGGTCTTCACCCCGGACTCCCACACAATCATCTATCTCTTTTGAAATCAAAAATCTTCAGTCGACCATAACCGAGCCAGATTCAGTTGACTGCACGCTCGCTAAGGAAGTTAAGGAAGGTCCAGGAACAGACCAGTCCTCCCTATTCACCCCGACTTCTGCCGTTTCTTCAGCATCCACTGGCGTGGTACATATTACTTCGCCGTTAGGCTCACCTTTGGTCGCAAAGCAGCCTAAACTCTTCGACACCCCACCTGAAGCCCTCAGCTGGATCCAGTCTAACAATTTCCCCCCACCTCATCGCCACCCGCAGAAAACAGAGGGCCCCTCCACATCCCTCGAGTTTCTCGGAATCATTCTTGACACTAACAAGTTTTAGACTTCATTCCCGGTTGGAAAGCTCAGCCGAACCTTCTTCTGCGCCCCGCGCCGCACCAAACGTCAACTTCTGTCCCTTCCGTCCCATCACTCTTGACCTCCATCTCCCTGGATAGCTCGAGCCTTGCTGAAATCCGTCCGTGACTCAACCCTCTCACCAATTGGAACGGAATCACTTTCTTTTACGATGACCAACAGACTAACCCACATGACATCCATCTGTACGTCGATGCTGCGACCGGTTTTGGGGGGTTTCTACAAAGGAAGATGGCTTGTGGCAGAATCGCCCCCGAAGCTCGCTAATGAATGCCAGAAGTTCAGAAGCTTGGCACCTCACGCAGATACCTTCCCTACGCCAGTTGGGCGTCAACATTCAACTCGTAAATCCTGCGCTTATACCCCTGATAAGCGACTCCCAGAGCTCCACCATCAACAGCCTATCACCCTCGACCCTCTCTTCCTACTGGACAGCTTGGAAAGATTCCATTACTTTCACGACCAATACAACACAACCTTTCCGTCATTCGATCTCATCACCATGACTTCTTTCAGTACTTACGCCCATTCCTCATAACAAATCACGCATCACCAAACTTATCTTAGCGGTATCAGCTTCTTTCCAAGACAATAACCGGCTGTTCGTTAACAGTTCGTTAAGCCCTCGCCGTCTTCCTCTTAATGCCGACTTGCTGTTAATCTTCCTCCACACAATCCGTTCCGGGTACGGCACTCCTCAAGTCACCCAAACCCTGGAAGCCATGTTCTTGCTTGCCTTTTGGTTTCCTCAGATGCTCCAAATTCACCTCCTCAACCATTCACTTCGACTCAAGCCGTCATGCTTGCATTTCTGACTTGTCTCGCTTTTCAGACGACACTATGGGGTTCAACTTAAAGCAAACCAAAACCAATCAATTTGGTCCGCCTACACCCGTCTTCTTCTTCAAGGTCCAATCACCTCTGAATCCCTTCGAAACCCTCGCAAATTTCTTGCAATTCCGTAAATCTCACAACAATGACAGATCCTCTCTTCATTTCCGAATCTGGCCAAGTGGCTACTCGATTCTGGTTCCACCATCACTTTCGCCACGTGCTCTCATTGTCTGGTATTTTGCCCGACAACTACTCCGGGCACTCCTTCAGAATCGGAGCTGCCACTTCAGCCTCCCGTAATGGCTTCCCAGAACACTTCATACGTCTCATAGGCCACTGGTCCTCCCAAACGTACCACCGTTACATCCGTTCAGATCTCAAAGATCTCACATCCGCTCAATCTCTTCTCAAGTAATTGGAGGTTTTTGGGGGTCCGTCGCTGCCCGGGAGCGGTGGCGGATTCTCTACAAGAATCCCCACAACGCACTCGAAGAACTCAAAAGAACCAAGATCTTCGACACTTCGTTTTCCTTTGTCACTAATAAATCCTTAAACGCATCTCGTTGACGGTGTGGTCCTTGCTAGTGAAGTGAAGCTTAATTGGCGAAGTTTCAGGAGCAGGACCACACCTCAACAGCGCCAACTTCCGCATTTCTATAAATAACCACCTGACCCTCTCCTCTGCTTCGCTCTCGTATTCTGCACCCCTCCCCCCCACCCCATTTCTCTCTGCCTGTTTCTTCTTTCTCTCCTCTCCTTCGTAGGTCCATGAGGGGGTCCGTCGCTGCCCAGGAGCGGCGGCGGATTCTCTACAAAAATCCCCACAACGCACTCGAAGAACTCAAAAGAACCAAGATCTTCGACACTTAATTTTCCTTTGTCACTAATAAATCCTTAAACGCATCTTGTTGACGGTGTGGTCCTTGCTAGTGAAAGGGTTGACCAACTTTTAATCAGCACTGTAGCATAACATAGTCTGTTTTCCCAGCTACTCAACAACACCACAGCATTTCAGTTACTTTTTTCAGACATATCTTTCGGTGACATTTATGAGAGAACAAGGCCTCTTGGAAAGTTGTATAGTCATTGTTTACCACATGATTAAAAAGAAGAGAGATGTCAGGGTAGTTCTCTGCAAAGTCTTGTTCTGCATGACATCTATCCTCCTCAGATGAAAATGGGTCACTTCCAAAAACTGACACCCAAGCTAGCGAGGATCCAAACTCTTGCTCATACATGTTTACCACAACAGAGGCATTGGGCAGCAGCTCTTCAGAGATTTTAGCTGGACAGCCACCTGCTGCGAGTTCATTGGGTATCCCACGGCCTAAAACAAGATAACAAATAACTAACAAAGCAATGCTATTTATGAAAAGTGACTGCTTCAAAGTGTTGTAAATAATCAGTTTAGCATACCTGGGATCCTGTGTGCATTCCACGATTGTACCACTCTGCCTAGTCCAATTTGGCTTAATTGACATGTCAGGTTTGAAATGCAGAATTTAGTCATATTGTCCTCCATGCTGAGGACTTCTTGGTCCAGAAGGTGTACCAGGGCCTGTTTCAATGGGTAGTTCACGCGATTGTTCACCTCGGGCCAAATCCTTTCCACTCGAAGATTCTGTGAACACAAAACATGATTTCAGATGGTATGAAAATGTAATAGATAATAGATTAGTTTGGGAAATTAATTCCCATTTTAAAAGCTTTCTCTCTTTATTTGTTAGAAGAAAAAATGGTCAGAGTCTTTCTTTCTTTACGACGTTTGATTATATTGGTTGTACTGTTTGTCCGTATTACAAAAACCTCACCCTTGTTGATGTTGTTTGAAGGTATGGTGGCCTGCTAGGGTTGTGTCTATGTCTTGATAGCATCTCTTGCATGTACAAGCACATGTAAAACTCCCTGCCATGGTCAACCCTGAGTTGGTCCCACATGCCATGGTTAACCACTGCAGATCTGGGAGTGTGAGAGTGGAAGAGAACAATATGGACGTGTGCAAAGGAATGCGCTGAACTTAACTGATCCAATAAGAAAATTACATTCAATGAAAAGAGAATATACGGAGCCCCTAAAGGGACATGGGGTGAAAAAATAAAATATAACGTTTCTCGTGCGCACCAGAAAGTATTGCATGCGGGCATGATGTCTGGGAGACCATCCACTGCATTTTGGTTTGTGTTTCTGTGTGAAAATGACAGTCCAGGAGTTAGTTTGGCTATATTTTAACCTGGGACTTCATTATAAGGACATTGCTGCTCTACTTGCTAGTCGTCACGGTCATGTTGTGTCTGAAAGACATTTAAAACGAATTTTGAAGTCTTGTAGTCTGTTTCGGCGCAAGGGATACATCACTTTGGATCGTGTTGTTAATTTAATTCATGAACAGTTACAAACATCTGGCCAACTCTGTGGGTATAGGTGGATGTTCACAAAATGCAAGGAGAATGGATTACACGTCAAGAAAGAAGAGGTACGCTTAATTCTAAAAGAACTTGACCCGAGGGGTGTTGAACTCAGACGAAGGAGACGGCTCCATCGCCGAAGCTATTTTGCAAAAGGGCCCAATTATATTTGGCACCTAGACTCTTATGACAAACTGAAGCCATTTGGTATCTGTGTCAATGGCTGCATTGACGGGTTTCCCCGGAAAATTATCTGGATGAATGCATTTACAACCAGCAGTGACCCAAAAATCATCGGAGGCTATTACATGGAGGCAGTCCAGAGATTAGGTGGCTGTCTAAGGATTGTCAGAGGCGGCCGGGGCACAGAGAATGTTAAAGTCAGAGACTTTTAGCATTTTCTCCGTCGCAACATTCACAACGGCTCCAGCATTGACAGCTACATTGCAGGGGCAAGCACAGCAAATCAGTGAATAGAGAGTTGGTGGGGCTTCCTCAGAAGGGAATCAATGGAATTCTACATCTCTCTCTTTAATGATCTGAAGGACCGTGGCTTGTTCGATGGTGCATATTTGGACAGAAGTGTAATTCAGTTCTGCTTTATGGGAATCATTCAGGTAAGATACAAATGTATCATATCGTTATGTAAAACCTGCTTTCATCTTAAATTGTGTCCCACAAATGTTTTTTTGTTGTTGTTATATTCTCCAATGAGCAGCTGTCCATCTGTCTTAATCACTGTCATCCATGTGGTGTCCTACAATACTAATTAATAATGAAACGCGAAAATGGCTCTAACAGGGTTTTTTGAGCATGGAGGCGCCGAGCACCGGTCTGCCAGACCGTCGCATCATTTCATTGTTTGTGTTCACAAGCACAACAATAGGCCTAATGTGTTTTTTAGATGAGGTTACAAGAAATGTATGTAAATAAATATTGCATAACAGAGAGCAGGATCAACAACCTTCTGTGTGTTAAATGTGACGTTTTTCCTGCTCCAAATGAGCGCAGACACGCCACGGTTTCTTCATTATGAATTGTTTTTGCTTACTCTGAACTGACATTTTACTCAATGATAACCTTCCAAAGAATACTCAAAATATTTCTCTTTATTCAATTAATCCAAAGAAGCCTTCTTATTCTTCTGATAACATTTCATTTCCTTCAGGCGTCTTCACCGCTCTCAATTTAACATGATGCGATTCATGCAAAACGCAAAAGAAGTACCATGGATAGTGCCACTCAGCCAGCCGTGCCAAAACACTTATAACTTCAGTAATTAATAAAATAATAATAAATAATGATAATGAAAAATAATGTAAAGTGAGCGAACTCTATCAGACGGAGCACGAATGTAGCAATGGCTACGCATTCATCTCTCTGCTCTTCGATATTTTGCTTATTTCCTATCATTTCTCCTAACTTCAGAAAATTCAGCATTTAACATGATTTATTTCAAAACTTATCTAAGGCCCACATGAGAATAACAAATTGCATATCAATTAACTTGTTTTCTTACTTTCTAATATACCGTTTTTCCAGGACGAATTAGATGAGACCATCCAAGTGTGGGATTCACATGTCATCAGACCATCGAAGAATGACCGGGTACCCAGTGGTCAACCTCGAATCATGTACATGTTCCCAGAACTCTACACAAGTGATGACCGCATTTCCCCAGTGGACAGAGCTGATGTACAGTTGTGCCAGAGTAACTGCACATTTCGACCAGCAGTGCCATGTGACACAGACATCTACAACATCTGCAACATTCTGATGGTGGAGTCACAGCTGCATCTTCCAGCTGATGCTTATCAAGCATTGGATTTGTACCTGCATTTGAGGAATGAGATAAGATCCGCTCTCTAATTTGAGACGGAACAACATTTGTATCCATCTAAAATGAACACATGATCAGACAATTTTTCTGCAGTCCACCATGCTTTATTCACCAAACATTCTCAGTTGTAAATGTTTCCCAGGAACTCTGTAGAAGCTATATTTGGAATTTTGGATTATTTTTCCTTGTGCACACTGACTGTTCCAGACATTAAGAACTTTTGCAGCAATATTGTGCGCAGTTTTTCAAGGTACTTGGCAGGTTTTGCCTGTCATTGATTACTTTTAGCAGTTCTTGTGTGGATTTAAGCTGTCCCCGTTGCTTCTGTCTCTTTGGGTAATCCCAGACTGATTCAATGAAGAACAGAACTGTACATTTTTCAAATGACAGAGTATTAGCTCTTCTAAGTAATTTGTGCCGGAAATAGAGACATAAAATTTGTTGTACAGCTTACAGGAGTATTGTCGTAGATGTTTTACTTTGCCTTTACATCAGCCATGAACAAGAAACGAACAAAATCACAACAAAGAAAAAAAACAAGGCAGGACATGAAAGAGGAATTACATTTTATTCCTCAATATTGTGCTCTTGACAGTTACTGTCTGTATGATTACCATATGAGGCTCCAACAAAAATAGCCATGGGTAGCCATTCGAAATGGTACTGTATGTGCATCGAACAGATATTGTTAAGAAAGAACTTCTTTCTCAATAACAATTGCATAAAACATGCACATGATGATGTGAAAATGATACATGCCTGAAAAAAGGAATGTTCACCTACGAGAGCAGACCTTGATGACTTATCAAAATGATTAAACTTAAACTGTCTTCTGGACTTAAGCAAAATGTAAAACTGACAAATATTACAGCAAAATCGTTAACAATAAGAAAATGACAAAAACAGTTTTAAGTGTAATAAATGAATGTCATCAGATTATGCATCTCATTCCATCTCCTCTCCTTGTAGTACGCTTTTTCTTAGTTGTAACACATGAATGAACAAATAATGTTTTTCAAATATAACTAAATGTGTATCTGTAGAAACAGTTTGTTTCAGACAAATGCCATAACAATGTCAGTAGAAGAGGAAAATGAGATCCCTTACATTCATTACACAATATCCATTGTAAAGCAATCGCCAGACAGGACACTGTCAAACTCTTGACGAAACTCAGGGTATGAGCTGTAGGTGCATGGTAACTCAAGAACTGCTCCGCATGTGTGTGCTACAGGCCTGCGACTTAAACCATACAGTCTATTAAAAGTTACTTCGATTGTGTCTGTGCACAGCATAGTGGACCCTGTGCAGAAGCCTAAGAAGATCTCCAGTTTTCTTTGGTCGATGCTTCTCACATACCGTAGCAGGTGGTTAAGAGCTGTCTGCTCTTTTGGATTTAGGCTTTCAGTTGATGGCTTTATTATCTGGGCCACTTTCTTGTTAGTTGGCCGCTTAGATTCGTAAAGCTCCATTATGCTTTCTTTGGTTATGAGTGTTGGCACGGCATTGTGAATACTGGAGTGGAAACAGTCAATTATGAACTTTGGCTCTTGAAGAAGAGCTTTGTGTGCCATTGTTAAAATGGCAGCCCGTACGTTGTCTTTAGAAGACAGGCAGTGTGAGCCCATTCTTGAGAAGACGTCGAGTAAGTCCTCTTCAGCAGTTTCATCAATGTTGCCCTGTAGTGCTTTTTCAAGTGATGCACGCTCATTCTCTGAAAGAAATCTGGCAAATGACATCATTAAGAGTTCTTCATCCACTGAACCAAGTCCTTGACAACAGGCAAGAACAAAAGCTGGTGATAGTCTGATTGGTATGATTTTGTGGTCCAGGTATCCTTTCAACCACACTCTTCCAAGAGCTTGCCATGCCTTCTCAGAATAGTCTGGTCGTAGTCTGGGTACACGTTCATCTTCCCCCTCACACTGTTGCAAGAAATCTGCCCAGAACGCAGAGTATACCTCTCTCGACACACCATCACTGTCCACAGCTTTCTCAGTTGTAAACTCCATTTTTAGATTAGCATTCAGTTTTGGTTCCATGAAGATATTAAGGACATCATCAACTATGTTTACTCGTCTTACTTTCACAAGAAGGAGTTCTTTTTCAAATGGGTCTGGTGATGCTGGAAGACTGCTTGATGATACAGGTCCATCATTCAGTGTAGAGTGCTGCAAGATTTTTTTAAAAGGTAATTAGGTGTGATTATTGATCAATTAATCAATTGATGAACAGAAAATGAATCAACGACTTTGACAATCAATATATCAATTAGCAAGCAGAAACTAATTATGATGTGGTTCTAGATTTGATGCTTTTATGTTTTATGTCACAATACATGGAATATCTTTTGGTTTTGTAATGTCTGGATGAAAAAGTATGAGATGATGAAAAAAGATGAAAAATCTAAAATCATCAGCTTGGTGTGAGAGAACTTGGGATAACAGTTTGTCACTGTTTTTGTACATTTTAAAAGAATCAATAATGGCAGTAATATTTTTTTGCAGCACTGTTAGAAATAACTAAGTTCTACATTATACCTGCATACTGTTGAAGTCATATGGATTCCAGGGAAGGGTGGAGTCTTGATCATCACCATCATCACCACAAACGGGTCCAAAGTTTACTTCAGAGTCCTCAAGAGATGCTTGGATGGCAAGGGCAAGAGGGGAATCTGACTCGTCACTTAACAACAGGTCTGCATCTTGTTTGACCCGGGCATTAAACAGTCGTCTTCAGATCCATGCCTGCTTGTCGATTGTATGACTAATATGACTGCCAACATCATCAGAAGATGGTGGATGCAGGACCTCTGTGTTGCTCATCTCAGGAGTTGCTGGTCTTGATTGACTGATTGGATCTCGTCTCTGTTGATAATTAAATGAAAAAATAACAACAAAACAACATATAATTTTTATCTTATCTTTATTTTCTTATCTTATCTGATCAAAGCCGTCATGTGTACTGTATTTTACTGTGTTTAAATCACATTCATGTGATTTAAACACCTTGCACCTGAGCAGATTTTTTTGGTATATGCATATTGAGTTAATGTGGCATTGAACTCAAAACCTTTTGCCCACTTCCATCATCTTAGCTGCAGTTAGAATTTGAGATGGATTTACAATTGTTGTTTACAACACAATCATTGTCTCTTAAACCCTATCTCTGTGGCCTCATAGACTTCATAAGTTTGTGAGGTTTGTATTTTATCTTTGACATTTTTTTGTTTCAATTTTGTATTTGATATTTTGATTGATCATTTTTTTGTTTCAATTTGAAAAAGTATTGTTTGAACATTTTGGCACAAATTAATCTCCATACAACACAAGTTCCGTACTGTATATCACAGACTGAGTCTATACAAATGCAATACTGGGGCTTATGTTTCATGGTTTTCCTGCATTGAGCCACTGGGTGCTGGATCTAAATCAGTGGAGCTCTCTGGATGATCCACTCAATGATCAGTTCCAGTCCTCCAGTGATGACGTCTCCTGGTTTTGTTCCTCAAGGATCGTCTCTGCATTGTCCTAGTCTATAAAGAAATCAGCAGATCAGCAAATTATAGGCTTATACAGCCATGATTGTCCAACTGTTCAAAACAAGTACTTTCTGAACTTATTGTAATTGAACATGCACATAAGTGGAGATAGAAGTGGAGCAATTATGTTTTGTATTTACATTTCTTGACCTCTTGCAACTCAACTCTCACCCTTGATTCAGCAGATAAATAGTTTTTTTGAAGGCTTCATGTTCAACATTGAGTTAAGACAATAGATTTATCCTCAAAAATCACTGAGGACGTTAGTGAATGTACAGTTCACATATTGGATAAGACCACAGGTAAGAAAGCTATGTGGGCCTTATTAAATGGACTACTTTTTTGAAAACAATAAAAATGTGGCAAATGCATACCTTTTTACACATCTACTCATTGCATATGAGACAGGTGCGATATACAATGCTAATCACACTAACCATAAAGGAAGTGATTCATTCTAGTTGTTGAATTTCATGAGAAGAAAGACAGATATACAACATGGCTGTAAGACTAAGATTATTTTGGCCAGATCCACAAAGAATGAATTGCGCCTGCTAATTGCACCAGAATTGTGCAGCATTTGCACCCACAGTCTGCCCCGTTTAATGTCGTCTAATTGAGTAAGCCATATTTAAGAACACAGATTGGTCTAATGAACATTGCAAAGAGTACAAATGCCCTACATTGCATATCTTTAATTAGCAGAAGTGTGCACAAACAAAGCAATCACAAACCAACTTTCATGTATTTGTATTACATCTATAACATAATCTACTTTCCTTTAAAGTACAGCTATTAATGTGACTCAGGCAAGTTTGATACATGTAAGATTAATGTCTGAATCATACAATAATGTTGTTCAGGTGTCACTGAATGTATGGATTTCGCGAAAACATCAGTACTGATATTCTGTTTGTTGCCCACAACTGGCTGCAACATCACAAGGCAGCTGAAACTATATGTGCGTCTCCAAACTGCGAAACAGGCTGATGTGTGCGTTTACGCACGATACTGAGGTAGCTTTATTAACATGATCGGCCAGAATTTGATGATAGTTAATGTTCTGTGTTCCTCTATACACCTATACAGGTCAGCTGTTACACACTGTTTCCAGGTTTATACAGACTTTATACAGACCCCCCTTCCCCAAATTTCACCCTTAATATCAATCAATAAATTCAGTATCTACAGTAGTTAATAACAGAAATGTGGCAGAAGATAAATTACCTTCATTGGCCGCTCATCTGTGGGCTCGAAGTCCGATGATGCATCAGAGAGAAGTATTACGTCTTTAGCCTTGAGGTTGTGTAGATGCGCAGCATTCGTAGCTTAGTCTGCTCGCACAGCTGGCTCACTGTGACTTCAGGGGATACTTCATTGTGACTGTCATCACGAATATCAAACTCGAAGTCTTCCACTGGCCCTTTGGTTGAATATCCATTTGGAAAAAACAAGCCTTTGCCCGTCTCCCGTCTCTTGTTTTGATCTGGTGATAGGTGCCCTTATCAAAGTGGAGCCATCCCATTTCAACCCACCGGGTGGTTTTGACTGCATGTTTATTGCCAACAATACTGGAGCCTTCTGTGTCTCTGTTGGCAGGAGTTTTACGTTGTTCCCCGAGCCTGTCTCTCACTCTCTGCATGAGAGCAGACTTCACTGTCTCCTCTCCCTCGTTTGTCACAGTTCTTTGACGACAAAATGCTCTGAGTGCAAGTCGGTCCCCATATCGTACAATACATTGTCCTAACTCCTCATCTGTCATAACACCTATGACGTTGATGTCGATCTGTAATAAGCAACGCAAACGTCAAAAACGTTTGAAAAATTACATTAGTACAGAAAGCTAGCTAACATAAGGCTATACATGCATTGCTTACTTTATGTGACTGAAGTTAACATTTATCTTTACCTTATCATCTTTTAGTTGGTTGATGACACTATCTGGTACATTTCGCGTTTTCAGGAAAGAGAATAAGTCCACTTCAGCAGCCATTCTTTGAGGCTAATGATCTTAATGAGCCTAGAGGCATACGCACAGGAAGCACAACTGTCTGTGCTAAACCTAAAGTTTCTCGTAAGCACGAGAAACTTTTCTCGTGAGACCGAGAAAAGTTTTCTTTTTTTTTTTTTTCCCCCCCATGTCCCTTTAGGGGCTCCGTAAGAATATACACTGCACAGAAAATATTATGACAATATCATTGGTTCTGAATGTATTCACCTGTAAACTTCCTCATAAATTACAAGGTTGTTTTTCACTGGCATGGTGGCATTGGCAACATTTTTGCTGCTGTAGCCATCAACTGCCAGGACGTGTGTCACTCCAAACATCACAAGCTTCTCGTTTTGGTCCAGGTGAATTTTATGGCCCATATATTCAGCATGATAGGGGATGGGATTTAGATTACGAGCACCCTGAAGAAAATGTTTATATTTTGATTAATGCAGCTCTTTGTCACATCAGCCCAGACTATTCACAAACCATGTTTACAACAAAGAATTTCTTATATGCATGGGCTGGTTATATCAAGTTCAACTTCTTAATATATTTAAGATATTTCGAAAGATGATCTACACCAATCAGCCATAACATTAAGACCACTGACAGTGAGTAGTAAATAAGTAAATAACGTATTATCTTGTTACCATGACACCCGTCAGGTGCTGGGATATATTAGGCAGCAAGTAAACATCATGTCCTCATAGCTGATATGTTATTAATATTAATATTATTATTACTATTATTAATAGACTGCAAAACAATATACTGTACTTGATTTTTCATTGAATTCTTAGCATATGACTTACCTGGCGTCGGAATTTGTGGTATGGCTGATGAATCTCTCAACTCGACATTCTCCTGCACGCATTCCCATTGAAGACAGATAGCCAGTCATGAACTTGCGGCTGTAAGATGGGCCCGTCTGTTAAGAAAAATACAGCTCGTTACGACATTTAAAAGACAGGCAGGAAATGAAATGTGAAAACCTAATAAAAAAAAACTTACTTCATATATTGATCCAACCACCGCCCTCTCTAGTTCTGTGTCCGATACATGTCTTTTTCGCTTCAGGTCATGCTGAACACAGAATCTTCTTACACTCATTTCAGAACATCGCTGGATACCCATCTGCTGCAGCTTAATAGAAATCTCTACATGTGTCATGCCAGTTTCAAATACGTTTTTAATTAAATCAGCATATGGTTCCAGTGCGGCCACGGTGTCGATACGAAATTACTCAGGCTTTGCGAAATTGCGGCAAACTTCCAATTGCAACACACGAAGAAGACAATAACTTCCAGTTCACACAAATCGGACAAATTAAATATCAAAATCAAAATCTCTCCATGGCCCGTTATTTCATTTCCTATTGTTGATCTGAGTAATAAATCGAAAGTGCAAAAAAATGAACTGTTATTTGTTTTTTGGTATCAGATTCGTAAACAAATAAGGAAATAACAAACCGTTTTTTTCATTTTTCGATTTTGGTATCTCAATTAAATATGAAAAGAACGATGATACACGGCTTGGAAAAAAGGTCTGTTTATTCATATTCTGAGACTGGATGTGGTCATTTACTGGATGGTGCTGTGTCGAAGAAACAGTAGGCTAGTAGGCTACGGCGGGGCAATCTACCGTGACACATGGGTATCGAACTGCGGTCAAGCCAGCCGTCACCCCGATCTCCGTGGTCAAATCAGCCGCACTTAAATTTTGAGTGTACAAGTATTCTCAGCATTATGGTAAATGCGGACTTTCGGTTTTCAAAATAAAGGTATTAAGAACAGTAAGCTATAATTCGAACCTACATTTAATAAAATATGTTACATTAAAGTGTTTCATGACCCCATGATGAATAAAAAACACTTAATATCAGGTATCTTTACTGCACCAGTGTGAAAAATGCCAAAATAAAAGTCCCGTATTTATGCCTCCAGTTTGCATATTTGACCATATTTGAGGTGCTGTAAAAACACTCAATAATTCCTGGCTATGGATGGTGTACTTGACTTTTACACATATAAGACTACAAGCATACTTGATATCAAGCATTTTTACTACACCAATGTGGTTAAATTCAACAATAAAAGTCCCATATTTAGACCTGCAGATTCCATATTTTCATATATTTGAGCTACTGTAAAAACACACTCAATATTTCCTTGCTATGGATGGTATATTTGACTTCTACACATGTAAGACTACAAACATACTTAATATCAAGCATTTTTGTTGCACCAATGTAGATAAATTCAACAATAAAAGTCCCATATTTATACCTGCAGATTCCTAATTTCATATATTTGACGTACTGTAAAAACTCTTTGCTCAATAATTCCTGACTATGGATGGTATATTTGACTTTTACACATCTAAGACTACAACTATACTTGATATCAAGGAGAAATTCAAAAATAAAAGTCCCATATTTATGCCTGGAGATTGCATATTTGACCATATTTGAGCTACTGTAAGAGCACTTGTTTAGAAGTCAGATATATCACCCATAGCCAGGAATTATTGAGCGAAGCGTTTTTACAGTACGTCAAATATGAAAATATGGAATCTGCAGGTATAAACATGGGACTTTTTTTGTTGAATTTATCCACATTGGTCCAGTAAAAATGCTTGATATTAAGTATGCTTGTAGTCTTATACTGTGTATAAACACATACACAGACATATGCAGCAGCAGCACTGATGGCTTATACATATTTCGTAAAGTGCTAGCTTAATCCTTAGTACAAATATATATATGTCAGAGGTAGATAATTATATATTGTAGACATGAATTATAAGTTTTTTTTAGAAAGTTCTCTTCCCACCATACCAGAACTTACCAAAAGGTGGCACTGTGGTTCTGCCAAACATTCAGACACATCAAAACAGAATTTGTAATTCGGGTTAATTTTATGTCAGAACAATGGTAAAAACATAAAATGTGAGACCTTCGGGTGCTGGTTAATAATATGTTATTATGTTTGTTACTCGTCCAGGATTAACTTGAAATCAGGTGTAACTGGCTCCTGCTGTAAAATGTGAATGCAAACAGCTTTTAAACAAAAACATCGTAAATTTACACTAAGACAAGTAGAAGCGAATCCCAGATGTTGATTCCCGAAGAGTTGTTATCTTTTGCAGGGAGTCTGTCAGAACAAAAGAAGGGACGACATGATCCAGTGACCACTCGTTCCTAATTTACAATCAACAGGGCACTCAATTAAGACAGCTAAAAAGGAAGTTGGCCAGGAGTGTGTCCATACTCTGGAAAGCACAAAAAATATTAAATCAAAAAGCACTTCACCTGTTGTACTGTGCACTCGTCTCTCCACACCTGCAATACTGTGCAGAGGTGTGGGGACACACATAAAGGCTCCACACAGCCTTTGTTAATACTCCAAAAAAGAGCTCTGAGAATCTTACATTATAACTATAGGGCACACACAAATCAGTTATTTATTGAATCAAGAATACTTAAACTATATGACTTAATAAACTATCGCACACTACAAATGATGTACAAAGCTGCTAACAAAAGCCTCCCTCATAATTTGCAAATACTCTTCCTAGACAGAGAAGAGAGACACAATCTCAGAGGGAACATGATTTTCAGGCAAAGTAAAGTACGAACTACGTTAAAATCCTTTTCTTTATCGGTCAAAGGTGTTAAACAATGGAATGTGCTAGAAGAAGATGTCAAAAAATCAGCAACACTAAGTGGCTTCAAAAAAAAAGTATGTACATTCAATCGTTGATCAGTACAGATCAATACTAGAGGGTTGATAAAGGTCAGAGGCACGAATCAACAGACACTGGGCAGACACTTTGTTGAGACGGCATGTGAGCATAACAAATACCATTCTGTACCCAAACAATAAGTTGAACCTGAGAAAATTGTATGGTCCAAGGCCAATGCCAGTTGTACATGGCAGGATGTTGTTATAAAGTGTATCAACAATGTGAGACAACTTAGGTACGAACACTGTGCCACTATTGTGAGTTACCACAAGTTCTTCTGAGCTGTGAAGGACTCAACCCTGTAAATCGGCACACAAGAGTCATTCGATTGAGATTCGTCTAATATTGTCCAACTACGTTCTTAACCAATCAACCAATCGATCAATCCACGATGGAGTTGCTGAGCTGGTCAATGAATGCCATCGACAGAGTGTTCTCAACACGGCGTGCGGGTTCTGGTGAACCGACATGCCCGGACGGGACCTTTATGTCCGGGTACGTTAAGGATGGTTGGGAAAATTGGAGAGTCCTCTGCCTTGCCGCACTGGATGTGGAAGATGTCGAGGACGTGTACATGTTCACGTTCATGACAATTGGAACGATCGCTTTGGGATTTGGAATCTTTATGCAATATTGGAAAATGAGAAAGATTGCTACTGAGCAGACCAGTGCGAGGGCGGACAACGCCAATACTCGGAGTGCTGTGGTCGGGATACGCTCTGACATCTCAACAATCCGCGACTTCGTGATACAGATGCGAGTTGATGTAGCCACCAATCGGGAGGACATGGCGAAGCTAGCAGCCATAAAAGCTGCAGAGGAGACTGATGAATAACATGAAAATGCATTAAAGGGCTCTTACACCATCCCAACACCATCTCAACAAATAATAAATACACTGGACTTTTGCTCTCTCTCAATTGGATATTCTGACTTTGTGGCAAGCCTGGCTATAAGATGAGGCCATAAGATGAGACTGTTGTTCACTCATGATGGACTAATATGGACACATGTGCAGACACACATGTAATCTGTATGTACTGTCTAGAGCTTGAATTCAGCTCTGTATGCTACTGCTGTAATATGTTTTGTCAAAGGTCATAACAAAAGAAAAAAAGAGAAGAAAAGAAAAAAGTAATTTGCAAAAGACAAGAAAAGATCAGAATGAAGATTTTATACTGTGGGTAATGGGGGCGGGACTTGATAAGCTTTGGCTTCTCCCGCTTTTCCCTTTCGGCCATGTGTGTTGTATTATTTGAACAATGATGAAATGTGATGCTTATGAATTGACATGCCCGAAACAAACAACATAAATAAATAAATAAATAAATAAATAAAAATTATCAGGACCCTTTTTGTAGAAAAACAGTTGTTATTCGCTCCAGATGCAGAGTTCCGGGATCCCAGAGTGTTGAGTGTCTATCGACCTGGGGAAGAAAGCTTTTACAGTCATAAGAGGGGGGATGGAGAAGCGAATGGTGACTCCATTTGTGAAGTCCAGCAGACAGGCTCTTCCTGCAGACACAGTTCTATGCCGACTAGCTCACCGTCTGCAAACAGTTTCTCAATTGTGTCCTCTGTATGTTCATGGCTGAGCAGACAATATGAAATGGTCTCAGTTGTTCGCGGACAGTGAGCTACTGTCTGGCCACGACCACGCAGCGTGAACGGTATGAAATGGTCTGTTATTCACGGCCAGTGAGTTACGTTAATTAATTAGCATGTTGTGCTATAGGACAGTGTTTTAGACACACGACTTCTTGTGTGTTGGTATACATGTAACTACGTGTGTAGAGTTAGCTGCTGGCATGAGAGACCAGACCTGAGAGTACTAAAACGTTATCTGCAGTAAAGCAATCACTACTTTGTTTTGAAGCTGGAGACAGGGGTTACCTGCTACATGTCTGCTGTGCTACTATCAGTTATATGCAGGCATAGACACAGAGAAGATGCTTTGAATATGTGTATTGCTTACTTACGTAATCTAATGTGAATTGAGGGTTTTGCATGGGTTTGCTTGGATTATGATTTGCCAGATTTTGCCTTATCAAATTGATTTTTTAATCATCATTTCTGTCTACGT
The DNA here is from genome assembly GCF_900880675.1 of Sparus aurata. Lineage (NCBI taxonomy): Eukaryota > Metazoa > Chordata > Actinopteri > Spariformes > Sparidae > Sparus > Sparus aurata. Next base: position 33,860,233 of record NC_044194.1, read on the forward strand.
AGCTTTATTGTTTCATGTAACATGAGAAAACCTACGGTGGCTGACAAGGGCAAACGCGCAGCAACGGCCAAATGTTGCAAATACATAAACGATGCAGAACCAAAGACACACAAAACACATGCAATAACAAAATGCTGGAAACAACAAAATGCTGCAAACAACAAAATGCTGCAACAACAAAATGCTGCAAACAAAGAAACGATGCAGAACCAAAATGACACAAACCCCAAAACACATGCAATAGAGAAATTCTGCATATTGACTTAACAAAACGGAAGTGTCAACACAACGTAAGTATTAATCTTTTTGAACTGTTATTGTTATATTATTGTAAACACTTAGGCTACACCTACTAATACATATACATATATATATATATATGTATATATATATATATATATATATATTACACAAAAGACAAAGAAAATATATATTTGACCTATTTTGTCGTATTAACAGCACATCATTTTGCAGGGTCTCATTAACAACAAGACTCCGCATTTATTGTGCTCCTTTGCGAATTTACTTGTAAGTTAATTAATCTATAGTTGTATTATATAGCCTGGTTGCCGCCATGCGCAAACATAAACGGGAGTTCCCCCTCTGTGAAACAGCGAGTGGAGCTGTTCGTTGCTGAAGTGATGTGACTCTGTGTACCAGGGAAAGCAGAGAAAGAATGTTCACATCCTGAGCACCGTGCGCACAGGTGTGGGCACCTTTAGTGGGGCGAAGACAAAACCAGAGTCTGTGATGTACTACAACAACACCAATACTGCGTGGACGTCCCGGACCAGATGGCAAGGGCGTACTCCATCAAACGCGGTACGGAAGATGGCCAGGGGCGGTCTTCTATAACATCCTCGACCTGGCCGGGATCAATGCCCCCATCTTATTCAAGGAGTGCACCAGCAGCAGGAGAGCCCGGAGGAAAGTCCTGCAGCAGCTGTCAGAGGAGCTGAGGGCAGAATACATGAAGGGGAAAGTGGCCGCGGCAGTCGGCACAAGGTGGGCAGCAGCAGAAGCAACCACCGCAGCAGCGGCAGACACGGACACGGAGGCAATGCCGGTCCGAAAGCGCAGCAAGCGGAACCGAGCGTCGGACACTTGAAATGCCACAAGCCCGTGTGTGGTAACTGTGAGGAGAGCTGAGGTAATCGGACTGTGATTAGTGATCACAGCGGCTCTTTTTTGTTTTAGATCAGCTCCTTTCAAGCTTGTTCTATTATTATCATTATTATTATTATTATTATTATTATTATTTTTAAGTGTTAAAATAAAATGTTTCATAATCAAATAAGTTATTTTTAATTGTTAATTTTCTTGTTCTGAGTTTTCTCTATTAAAATCTTCTGTAAATATATGCAATAATGACGGTTTACTATGTGCATGATATGAATATTGATAAATGTATGATTAAGCGTGTTAAAATGTACAGATTGGTGTTATTTCGTTTTTTTTTTAAATATCATGACACAACGAATGCATTCGTCACTCAGTTGGGTATTTACATGAGAGATTATAGAGTTTGATATCTAGCGGTCACAATGACCGCTTATGGCCATTCTAGTAGTGTTGGAGTTCAGGACCTTCTAGTGTTAACAAGAAGCATTTTGCTTATGCAAAAAAAAAAAGAAAATCTGTTTAAACTAGATATATTATATTGGGGTTTGTGTCGTTTTTGTTCTGAATCGTTTCTTTGTTTGCAGCATTTTGTTGTTGCAGCATTTTGTTGTTTGCAGCATTTTGTTGTTTGCAGCATTTTGTTGTTGCATATGTTTTGAGTGTCTTTGGTTCTACATCATTTCTTTGTTTGCAGCATTTTGTTGTTAACAGCATTTTGTTGTTGCATGTGTTTTGTGTGTCTTTGGTTCTGCATCGTTTATGTATTTGCAATGTTTGGCCGTTGCTGTGCGTTTGCCCTTGTCGGCCACCGTAGAAAATGGACACATAACATATTACTTCCTTTTGTGTTGAGACAAGTACATCTGTACAGCAGCTTGTGGTGCATCATGTTGCCGGCCAGACCAGTGACATGCACAGTTGGCACACAGCTTTCCATGGGAACAGGAGCAGGTTTGTTGACCAAAAGCACATTATGTGATGTTAGTCACTATGTTTCTCTATAATGTATTTTTTCTCTGTTATCAATATGGTCTTTGCCATTTAGGCCCGAGTGAGCGCTCCTGTTTTCCACCTCACCATCTCTGCTTGATCTACTGGTTCCGCCTCCTGCCCGAGTGAGCGCTCCTGTTTTCCACTGCACCATCTCTGCCTGATCTACAGGTCCCGCCTCCTGCCGCCAGCCATTGGTCACAGCTGCAGCCGATGAGCCTGAGGAGCTGTCAAGGAGCGGTCCAGTTTGAAATAGCAGTGCTCTTCAGACAGCATGGGAGGACTGTCACTGTGCAGTGTGATTTTCCTCCTCGTTTGCGTGAGCCGTTGGTCTGAGCTTTGTTCGAATTGTGTCTAGTTCAACTTGTAGTTGTGGTTTTTGTTATCCTGTGTGTGTGTTAGTTACTGAACTGTGCTAACCCTTTTTGCTGTGCTTCGGCACTTGTCTTAGTAACTCACCTTGTTCATAGCACTTTCTGCATTTTAATATTTCTTTTGTTAGGAAGCAGTAAGGGTGTAACTGCCATTTATTTTGATCCCCCTTTTTCTCCTGTTTTTGTTAGTTTAGGGAGTTAGGTTTAGACATTGTAATTTTATTTGTTCTTTTTTTGTTTGTTTTTCCCTCCAAGGGCAAGTTAGTCTGGTTGAGAAGACTGTTTCTTTTGGCCTTGGTTCACCCAGAAGAGACGCTTCACTTTGTTATCTGTTTTATTTTGTTTTGACTGTGTCCACCCTTTTGTACAATACTCTTTGTTCACTTTGAGCAGTGAGCAATAAACTACAGCTTTTCTGGTTGCAAAATGTCATTCTCCTCCTCATTTATGTGGTGCCCCTGTCCCCCTAGCCTGGGGCATAACATAATTTGGGAGCTGGTCCGGGATCTTCTGCATCCACCCGCGAGGTGGAAGTTAGTCTGTTTGTACTGTTGGTTGGCAGTTTTTTTTATGTGTGTGGAGGCATTGGATGATGTTTGACATGGATGAGTTTACACAGGCTCCTACTCTTGATAAGTTGGACAGATGTAATAAAGAGGATTTGTTGGTGATTGCTGCTTTCTTTGATGTTGCTGTTCCTATGAATGCCCTTAAGCCAGAGGTTAAAACAGTGTTGTCAGAGAGGCTAGTGGAAAGGGGTATAGTTGCAGTGGAGACGCAGCTGCAGTCAGATGGTGCTTCTGAGGGTTTGGACTGGGAGGTGGGAGCAGAGGCTACCGCGGCCCCACAAGCCCTCAGCAAGCCGGTGGAGGAAGGGGCGGCGGCTCCTGTCTCCATTCCGGGTCTGCGCCTGGATCGGGGTGTGGATCCCATGGCTCTACTTCAGGCTGGGGTGGAGACGGAGGATCTGAGGCTCGCCCTCCGCCTCAGAGAGGTGGAGCTCAAAACGAAAACCCGCGAGGTTGAGCTGATGCATCTCCACATCAGGGCAATTGAGCTGGATCGCTCGTCTCCCCCAATCACGTCAACACCTGTGAGTTTGCGTTTCCCTCCCGGTTCTCCTGGTCAATTTGATGTAAGCAGACAAATTGCCTTAGTCCCATTCTTTCGTGAGAGTGAAGTTGATTCTTACTTTAATGCTTTTGAACGCATAGCAGCGACCTTAAAATGGCCCAAAGATCTTTGGAGTCTGCTAATGCAATGCAAATTGGTAAGAATGGCAGAGGAGATTTGTGCGAGCCTATCCATTGATGACAGTTTGGATTATGACGTTGTGAAAGTTACAGTGTTGCGTACATACGAATTCCGTACTGTGAAAAATCTACCAACCAATATGTTGAATTTGCAAGGGAGAAGTCTGTTCTGCTTGATAAGTGGTGCGCAGCTTGTAAAGTCGCTAAGTTTGATCAGTTTCGAGAGCTCATTCTTTTGGAAGAGTTTAAAAAGTGTCTGCCTGAAAGAATTGTGGTTTATCTGAATGAGCAGAAAGTTGAAACTTTGTCTAAAGCTGCTGTGTGTGCTGACGAGTTTGTTTTAACTCACCGTGCTGTTTTTCCCTCCGTGCGCCGTGAATACTTTCCAGTTGCCGGTGCGGGTAAAAACCCAAGAGTTCATGCCAACACTCCCCCTGCGCTCCAGTCAAAGTCCTTCCGATCGTGAGTGTTTTTACTGCCATGAGTCGGGGCATCTCATTGCTAACTGTCCTACTCTCCGGCGCAAGGATGGTCAGAACTCAAAACGACCCAAAAGTGTTGGTTTAGTCCAGTCTACTCCCCCTCTGCCAATCAGTCAGCCAGAACCTGGTAATGACGAAGTTGATGAGTTTTACAAGCCGTTCATCCACAAAGGTTCTGTCTCGCTTGCAGGCATGATAAAGATAAGGTGCCCATTGTAATCCTGCGTGACAAAGGAGCTACTCAGTGGCTCATGCTCCAAGGTGTTCTGCCATTTTCAAAGCGGTCTTTTCATGATTCTGACACCCTAGTGTTGGGGGTTGAAATGAGTGTTTAAGGGCCCCACTGTTTTCCTTCGCTTCTCCATCGTCTCCGGACCTGTAAAAATAGGTGTTGTTTGCTTGCCGGTACGGGGCGTGGCGCTCATCCTTGGCAATGATTTGGCCGGGGAGAAAGTTTTTCCGACACCTGAAGTTGTTGATAATCCTGTGCCTGATCCCAGTCCGTCTGTGTGTGCTGTGTTTCCTGCCTGTGCCGTGACCTGTGCCCATTCATGAAAATTTGATGAAGTGTTGAATCTGTCTGACTCCTTTCTGTGTCCTGTTGATGAGCCTGTGAAGACAGAAACGCCCATGGTTAAAAATTAGAAAATTGTTGAAACTTGTTGCCTTTTCCCGTCCTCTGACCTCTAACCTCTCAACCACAAGACAAGATTAACTTAACAAACAAAGCCTATCTGTTTGACTGAATATTCGCTTCTTCACCCTTCCAAAGAAGATGAACTCCTTCTTCCTCAGGCCAAACGATGTCCAGTACGTGGCCTCTTCTCCCTATAGAAAAGGACGATGTGTTGCTCTCTTGCTATAAACAGATCATCGGAGACCTTCGGTTACTAATTAACGACTAAGCACAATAGAATCCTCTCTCTCCACATCAGATGACAAGAATTGGGGGTAGATGGTGGTTGGGGTAAAGATGACCCAGTCCCCCTCCCTCACAGGCCAAAGCGTTTTACGACCCTGTCCGTGACATTTCAATCTTTGCTGCATTCCCTATACTCATCCACATTTCAATATGTTCTGAATAACTATTAACTACAATTTCATCTTCTTAACTTTATCAGATTCCCAAATAGCCAAGAAGGCCATACAGGAGATCTTTCCCATGTTATTGTCAAGCCCAAATGAAGTTTATTACTTAATGAATTTGGGGTTTGAAAGAAACCAGCCCCCACCTTTGCGATGGGCACAGACTTGCATATCATGATTCTCTTTGTGTGTAATGCTTGTGTTATTTACCAGTTAAATGTCTGATATGTTTTGTTAAGATAGAACTACAAGGAATATGTATAAGTCCTTGGTCCTACTGTGTATTGTATACTTTGTTTATGTTGTATACTATTGTTTTATGCCTTGATCATGTTTTTAATTCTTTCATTCTTGGATCATAGCCACGTTACATCTTTTAACGAAGACAAAAATTCGACTTTTAAGATGGTAAAGTTTTTGGGAAGTTAAAACACGATTTCGAAACATTAAAGCAATAGTTTAGTTAAATTAAAGTGTTGTGGGCCAAAACTCCGAACACAGAAGGAGTATTGTCAGTCAGCCCCACCCCTGTTCAGTCTGCCTGCTCATAAAAACAGAGAAGATGCTCTGCACATCGCTCTCTTTTTGGGTCCTGACTTCGGTCATGACTTTGAGTCATTCTCTTCTCTTGCCCCCCTGTTTCTCCTCCTGACTTCTTCTCGTTATTCTCTCTTCTCTTCTCTTCACTTCTTTGTTTTTCAATTTTATTTTTATTTTTAAAGTGATCTTTACTTTCATTTTTGCAACAAGCTCTAAGAAAGCGAATAGAATACTACTTTAAGTGCTTTACTTTTATCCAAGTTTTTAATAGAACAAATTATTTTCTTATTGATTTTTGATTTGATTTTAATGTAATGTTAAAATATCACCGCCTGATCCAGAAGAAGTTGAATTAGGGAAAGGATCAGAACTTGAGAACCACCTTGAAACATCAAGAAAAAGTCTTTTTCAAGACTGTGATCATCTGATGAAGAACGTTGCAGTCCATCGTCTGCCTCAGAAGCCGTGCAAGGAGTCTCCAACAAAAGAGACTTTGTGTGCTCCTAGCCGAGATCGACTCTGCCCCCAGCGCTCCCAAGGCGGAAACCCCGTTGGGCCTTCGGACCAAGAGTCCCTCAACAGAGTACCGGCCTTCCCTCTGGCTACTGGACCGATGCGCCTTGCCATGGTCCAACCCAGAACTCTCAAAGAGACCAAGCTTCAGTGCCTCCTGACGCCCAGACAAAACAGGCTGAACGTCTTCATACAGCTGGATCCACACACGTGAGAATGAGTGGTGTCTACAGTTCTGACTTCTGTCTCAGGTTCTGACTTCTGTCTAAAGTTCTGACTTCTATCTTATGAACTTAAGAAAGTTGAGGTTAAGGTCTCGTTAGTATTAAAAGATTACTCCCGTAATATTTAATATATAAAAACCCGACCCTTTAACTTTACCATCTGCCGATGGTCACATAATTTATTTATTTCTAATTACAATCTTTACCTTTTCTGTTATATGTTGTTCGTCTAAAATTGTCAGTTCATTTATGTTACCCCTAATTATTTAGTCAATAAACATATATAATCATTTGTCTTTGTCTGGAACTTAATTTTAATGTGGAGAACCGATGGATACGTGCAAAGAATTCACTGCTTCAGAATATTGAGATTGAATAAACTGATTTGACATTGATACCCTGCCCAAGTCAAACTTATACAGTTAGATGTTTGGAATAGTTCCCTCCAGCCTATTTCAGTAAATCAAACAATGGAGGTGGTGCCCCTTCTACGAGTGTAAAATTAATCACCAGTAATTAATGACCTTGATTATCAAGCAGTGATAGTCCCTTACATTTATATCTATGGTGCCGTCCATGTGAGGCCCGCATAGTCTCCTACAAGTGGATCGTTTTGTGTTCATTCAGGCCCAGAAAATTGACCCGTCCCTGTCTGCCTGTGTGACGGCAGCCGCCACTGACTCTGAGACTCCTGTTTACTGTGTTGTTGATGGCCTTCTGATGCGTAATTGGTACCCGCCTGCTGTGGGAAATCTGGGGTGGAACTCAGTGCAGCAGGTGGTGGTTCCCCAAAGGTTCCGAGCCCAAGTTCTCAGTCTTGCTCATGATACATTTGCTGGTCATTTAGGAATTAAGAAAACTTACCATCGAATCCTGCATTATTTCTTCTGGCCAGGTTTGAAGTCCGATGTGTCCCGGTTCTGCCGCTCCTGTCATGTGTGTCAGGCTGTAGATAAACCAAATCAAACCATTCCTCCCGCTTTGTTACAGCCCATTCCAGCTCTAGGTGAACCCTTTGAGCACATCATCCTTGACTGTGTAGGCCCACTTCCTAAAACTAAGTCCGGGCATCAGTATCTGCTTACATTGATGTGCGCTGCTACGCGGTATCCCAAGGCTTTTACGCTGCGCACGTTAAAAGCCAAAGCTGTTGTTAAGGTACTTGTGAATTTCTTCTCCACTGTCGGTCTGCCAAAGTATGTCCAAACTAACCAAGGCACAAATTTTACATCCAAACTGTTCGCTCAAGTCGTTTCATCACTGTCCATCCGCCACAGAACGTCCAGTGCCTATCATCCCCAATCCCAGGGCACGCTCAAGCATTTTCATCAGACGCTAAAATCCATGGTGAAAAAGTACTGCTTAGAAACGGGGAAAGACTGGGACAAGGGTCTGCCTTTTCTCCTCTTAGCTGCAAGGGAAACCATGTAGGAGTCCACTGGTTTCAGCCCTGCCCAATTAGTGTTTGGACACATAGTGCGTGGTCCCCTCCATCTGCTCCATGAAAAGTTCCTGTCTGACACAGCTAGCCCCAACTCCAACGTGCTTGACTACGTGAGTCATTTCAGGGAGAGGTTGCACATGGAATGTCAAGCTGCACGCTGCTCTATGGGGGTTTCTCAGGAAAAAATGAAAGGAAAATTTTATAAAAAGTCTGTGAAGCGTGTTCAGGTTGGCAACAAAGTGCTTGTTTCTTCTCCCACTCCCCAGTTCTGCTTTTCAAGCAAAGTTTTGTGGCCCTTATGTGATTGAGAAACAGTTATGTGAAACTGATTTTGTTGTCGCCACTCCTGACCGCAAGCGAAAAACTCGAGTTTGTCATGTGAATATATTGAAACCATACGTCACCCACGGTGACGTACGTAGCGTAGCCACCGTCACCTCTGTCACTCCTCCCCTGTACTTGCCAGAAAGTGATGGTCTCTGTGTAAATAGCTCCCCGTGTTCAAGACTGCAAAAATTCTGAAATGTTGAAAAATCTCTCTTTTCATTTGCAGCATCTAGATGGTCCCGCCCAAGCTGTCATTGTTAAACTGATTGACAGTCACCTCACTCTGTTTTCTGACACTCCCACCTGCACTACTGTTCTGTCTCATCATACTGATGTCGGTCACCACCTGCCAATTAAACAACATGCCTACCGTGTCAACGCCACCAAGCGCTCCCTCTTCAAAAAGGAGGTTGATTATTTATTGAAGAAGGGTTTAGCTGTGCCCAGCTCCAGCGCATGGAGTTCCCCATGTCTGCTTGTTCCCAAACCTGATCTGACGTCACGGTTTTGTACAGATTTTAGACAAGTGAACAATGTCACAAAGCCCGACTCCTATCCTCTTCCCCGCATAGAAGACTGTGTTGACAGAGTCGGTTCACCAAAATTAGTTACTAAACTTGACCTCCTGAAGGGATACTGGCAAGTTCCGTAAACACCACGTGCTTCCGAGATCTCAGCTTTTGTCACGCCTGACAGTTTCCTGCAGTACACTGTCATGCGCTGCGGCTCCTAAAGAGACGTGACGGTACACGTCATGTTGAGGACGTTGGTGTTTCCAAGGTGTTCCCCTGTTAATCTAAACCCGCGGACAGTTTATAATCATATGAATGCTGTTGTAATGTGTTTTGATTGAGATCCTGACCCACCAAACATCCTGGAAAGTGACAAAGTTACATTTTTTGTGCTAACCTACATAATAACATAATCACCATTAGTTAACAGGACGCTGTCTGACTCCCTCACTGGCAGGGACAGAGGCTGTTTTCTGGGGGAAAGTTCCCTGAAGTCTTGGTCCAGAGGGCTGACGGTCATGGTGATTTATTTTCATTCCAAACACCGGGTAATTTAAAGTTTTTGCCGGTGACAAACGCTGTTTTTCGGGGAAAAAATGTGAGCAAGAGTCGGTAGGACAGACAGGAGGACAGGCGGTTCTCCGCGTACAGCTGCAGTATTTTTTTTCCTCATAACTGCCAACAGTTACAGTTACTACGTTACTTTTGTTCGGTCCTGTAACGTTGCTTTGTGGGACATTTCTCTGTATTTAGTTGAGTGAAGGACCTGTGTAGATATCAGACTCAGGGCCGGCCCAAGCCTCCAAGGGGCCCTGAGCAAAATTTGATTTTGGGGCCCTCTATTACTGCCAATAATAATGATTATTAGGGCCCCAGCAGGGCAGTTTTAATTGTCATTATTACCATTACGAATACACTTGTAAAACTAAATTTGAGAACTTTTTGTTGTAGTTAGATTGTAATCCACAGTGATTAATGCCATGGAAGCAGACACCAGATTTGCAAATTTACAGAAAAATCTTTAAATTAATATTTGGCAAAGTCAGCAACTCCCCCTACTGGCGACACAGTAGTAGTCAATGCATAAAACCTTAAAGAGCAGCCCAACATATTTTACCCATCTATGGTTTTTAATCTGAAATGGTAGCAAATTCAGCTACAAGAGCAGCCTGGGGTTGATTAACACTTAATATTCAAAGTGATACAGTACTAAGTGGGATGATGAATGTCAACAAAATAAACTAATCGTTTACTGCAAACACAATCTGCTTTATTATTATTTTTTCAAATAAACTGCAACACCAAATGTACGAAAACAGACGGTATTAAATACAATACATTTTAAAAAATCAGACAAATACTAGGTACAAGGTAACACAAATGGTTTATAAATAGAATATTAAGATGAATTAGGTCTGAAAACTATGTAAAAATGTGCAAAATCTTTGGTAAAATGGGGGGGGGCTTCGGCCATCGTGTCTGTTTGGGAATATGAATGTGTCCTCTATAGGCAGTGGTCCTCTTAATACCTGTTCAGTCCTTTCTGAGTCTGACAGGAAAGAGGGACACTCAGCTGGGTCAACTGGCAGAGCTGCTGATCCCTGCTCCAAACTGGATGCTAGTGACGACAAATCAAGCTCGATGACCAAAGATGAAGGACCCATAGGGAAATAAAAATAATATTTTTGGACAAAATTATTCATCTCAGAATATTCTGCAGTACACTGAGCAATTATAAAGGCTGTTTTGCTAACTTACCAGGTACAGCTGAGGTTGCAGAAGACACAAAAGGGACAGTGGGCACAGAGGATAGAGATGGACCTAAGATGAAAAACAAGCTAGCATGTTATAGTCATATTACACTTGAAAATGATGCAGCTTATTTTCTAAATAAAAAAAAGTACAGCTATAGCTTGTGATAAGAAAACAAACTGTGGAACAACTGAAAACTGTTTGAGAAGTTTTGAAATAATATGGATTTGTCTAAAATCATGTCCCTTGTCATATGATTATATCTTATATTAAAAAAATATTCATCTCTACGGTGGCCCAGAGGTGTCAGGCCAAATACAAAAGCCACAACACGAATACAAAAGCCACAACACAAATACAAATGCCACAACACGAATACAAATGCCACAATACAAATACAAAAGCCACAACACGAATACAAAAGTCACAACACAAATACAAAAGCCACAACACGAATACAAAAGCCACAACACGAATACAAAAGCCACAACACGAATACATAAGCCACAACACGAATACAAAAGCCACAACACGAATACAAAAGCCACAACACGAATACATAAGCCACAACACGAATACAAAAGCCACAACACGAATACAAAAGCCACAACACGAATACATAAGCCACAACGGAAGTGACCCACAACGGAAGTGACCCACAACGGAAATGAATGGAAACGGATGTTGACATTGAGGCGGATTGTTGCCGGCGGACGATTTCATAGAGAAAGAACGTTGATGCCCCTGTGATAAGTAAGTGAAACGTTGTTCTCTAGCTAACTATGATAACTATCGCTATGTGATTGTCACAAACGAGCAGTGTCCTTATTGTTATATTTATATACTCTGCCATCTAACCTACGATGAGTAACGTTACGCGGGGCCCGGTTTCAGAAAGGGGGTGAGGCAAAACTTTGAGTAACGTTATGTTAACACTAGAACGGCCAAGACGGTCATTTTTACCGTTTTCAAATTTATATGTGCAATAACTTTGTTGAATGAAGTAATGCAATGTTGCCCTTTCATGACTTTTCCTAAAAGTGTCTGAATTTTATACAAATTACACAAAAGACAACGACAATATGATAGGTTATACCTAAACACCAGCCATAAGCGGTCAAAGTGACCGCTTGCGGCCGTTCTGGTAGTACTATGAGTTCATCTGTTATTCCCCACCTCCTGCGGACCCTGAAGAAGCTATCTGACACACCGGTTCATCACCTCATTCATAGTACATGGGGATCGCGACCCGGTTCCAAAATTTCTCACAACCCGAAAATCAGTAAGGTCCGAGCTTATCGGCACTGCTGTCGAGACTAGCGGGTCCTATAATGTAATGTTACGCCTCGAGCGTCAAATCTGATTTACAAGGCCCTGACAACTCTGAGTTTGTTAACCCAGAGAAGAGGGAAACACAAATTTTCATTTCAAGCGCACAGCTACATGATTTTATTGTGATTTCCTATACAGTCACAAAAATGCTGACTACAAATTTCTATGAAATGCCAAAATGTTGGTGATGTGGTACAGGATGCAGAGCACATTGATAACCAAAACATTAATATTATCATTGCTTCCTTTCATTCTTTTCAGTCAATAGAGGCCTAGTTAGTGTTGCATGTGCCATACCATTAATTTTTAGTGAATTGCTTTTTACATTCTGGGTGCTAGCCTAATGGTTCTGGGTTTTTTTTTTATTACAGATTACAATGTATTGTCCTTTTTGTGGACATAACCTGCATTCTGAAACGGCATTCTGCAGTTCATGTGGCAAGAATGTCAAATTCATGTATGATGCCGATAAGCCTGGCACAAGTGAAGGTAACATTTCAAAGATTCATTATTTTTTAATTAGGCTTACCCTATCCATATTCAGTACTGTATTGTATAAGTATAGATCCAAATGCTGGATGAGTGAACAAAAGGGTTTAAAGTAATCCATGCACTGTCTTAATCATATTTTATCGGACTCTCTTTGAAGCAGGAACCACAGGAAGAAGTGCATTGTCTTCATTCCAGAATTTCCGCTGTTTAAAGGAGAAGGAGAGACAATCATGTTTCAAAAAGAAAAAAGAAACACTTAAGGAAAACACAGTAAAGGTAACTTCTCTTTGCATTCTGTCATGTATGTGTAGTGTGTCAATGAACATGTTTACAGTAGCCTACTTCTTTGTTTCCCTGTAGATTTCAGTAGGCGTAATGCGGATGAAGGATGGCGTGCTGAAACCTGTCAGAGGAATGGTACTGCCCCTTGCTGTGCCACCAGGGTCGGATGCAGAGCAATTGCGCAAAGCTGCAGAACAAAAATTGATCGCCTTTAACAAAAATTTACAAAGTGGTCCTTACTTTCTGCTCTACCCTGATGGTACAAAGATAACTAATATACCAGGGACAGAAACAGCATTCTCTCTGAAACTCTAGAAGGAGGCACTGGGGAAGGCTTACCAATGCATCACAGTGTACATTTGTACAGTTGAAGATTTCCTTTCCGATTGTAAGTGACTCTCAAATGACTAACCACACAAAATACCTCTTAAACTGATAGGTATCTCAAGTACATTGTTCCATTCTCATGTCTGATCTTGTATTTCACAGCTCAGCAATCCAACTCAGACTCATCTGATTCTGAAGTGATCATTACAAGCAGAAGTGCTGCAGAATTCAATTTGGCTGATACAATAGTAAGTTTAATATTTGCCATTTTATATCAGCTTACATGACTTAAGTACAAGACAGAAATGGTATTCCCTTTACCAGTTTGGGGCAGGATGTTAATCACATGAGGCATATTGACACTGCTTATATTGTTCTGTTAATCAAATCTTAAGTGCAACTGTGATAAATATCCGTATTTTCTACTTCCAGCCATTTGAACCTATCTTGAACAGCACCAGTGATCATATGGGAGGATCTCCAGACTTTGATTCAGCAGCTCCGGTAATATGTGGCTCCTTAACTGTAATGTGTGTTGTTCATATGTAGCCATGTCCTAAAATATTGTTGTAAAATTAATTTGTCCTACGGTACATAAAGTAACAGGTAACACAGACTTCGACACCCATGTGATGTTTGTTTAAATTAGAGCAGTGTCTTTATTAATGAACAGGACATCTGATACCAAAAACTTTACACCCATAAGTACTTTTACTCACCAGTCTAATCCCTCTTATGGTTTGTTATACAGATCTTACTTTCTGATGCAGAAGAGGGCCCAGGAACTACAATGGTTGCAAAGGAAACTACATGCTATAGGTATTATGCTTTTCTCAACAAATTTGAAATGTCATGATTGATTTTGGGATCATCGACAATGTAAATGTGCGTGCTCATTTCTCAGCACATACACACAACTGTATGCACCGATTGTAGTAGAGGATGAGGAAGACTCAAGGAGTGATACAGGCAGTCTTGATTTTCCAAAGGATGCAGAGTAAGAAATTAATAGTTACTCTTAAAACGGTTGTTTTTTCTGGTTAATTCCATCTGCTGTCATGTATTAATTTAATAAAGTAGCATGATTCATCATTTATCTGTTGATAGGGTGGAAAAGCCATCTGCATCAGAAATAATTGCAAACCTGGCACTCCAGATTGACCGCCAGACCGTCAGCAGATTTAACATCTGCCGCTCTGACATCTGGGATGGAGCCGTCAGAGGATTCAAAAGGGGAACATTCTCCGAAATGAAGGATCTCCTAGTGAAATTTTCAGATGATGAAGGCAGGGTTGAGGAAGGTATCGATACAGGTGGACCAAAAAGGGAATTCCTCTCACTTCTGATGAAAAGCCTGAACGAACGATCCATATTTGATGGACCTGCAGAGAGTCGCTACCTTGTCTATAATTCAACTGGTACTATTTTGTGTGGAATGTTTTAAAATAACTAAATTATTCAACTATGCCATGCTTGTTTAATATGGAAACTGATGACCACTCTATTACTCTGCATTTCCATGAGCAGCAATCAGAGAGGATGAATATAGTTTGGCAGGGAAGATGATTGCCGTGTCCATAGTACATGGTGGACCTGGCCCAAATTTCCTCTCAAAGGATCTGGTCAGCCACATTTCAGGGCAGTCCAGTTTCAACTCATCAGTAGGAGACATTACAGATGAAGAAATAGGGAAAGTGTTACAAGAGGTATGAGGGTCATTGATGTAAGAGTGTGAAATTCTATCTTAAGTAATTGGTTATTGATGTAAGCTGTTTTGTCCACTTAAAATGTTCTTTCAAAGTATCTTTCTGATATTACCATTATATATAATTACTTTTTGTTTTTAAGATGAGTAAAGTTCATCTCATATTTTTTTAGATCCAGAATGCATCCTCATTGGAGACCCTTCAAAACCTAATGATACAGCACAGCACCATGTTGCAGACCGCAGGGTGCTTCAAACATGTAAAGTCGGTGGAGGAAAAGCATTCGATTGTGAAGGAGTACCTCAGGTGGTACATAATTGTCAGGAACCACAGCGTAATCGAAAGGTAGTTTTATTTTGTTATTACTGTTGTTGGTAAATACAGTAATTGTTCAGGATAAAACATAGAGTTACTGTCTCATTTCATTGCTTAGTAGCTGCTACAAAATGTACATTTAACTTTTCAGGCAATCTGTTATTGTATTTCAGATTCAAGGATGGACTTGCCAGCTTGCAGTTTTTAACAGCGCTGCAGCAGCATCCAACGGTGCTGACACCTGTCCTCTGCCATTTGGATAAAAAGTCATCTGCGGCGGACATTGAAAATCTGTTCCGACCAGAGCTTAGTCCAGATGGAAGCAACAAGAGGGTCCAGGAGGACAAAACAAGAAGTTTCTGGGCGGACTACCTTCTTGATTGTGAAGGTTGGTAATAATAATAATAATATCCACACAAATTCAGATGGAAATTAATGACTTAGAAAGTCTCAGTGTTGTTGTGAATACTATTTACAGTAAATTGATTCCAATGCTTTCTACTTTCAGAAAATAACAGTGTGGTAACCCTGGAGGATGTCTTCATGTTTGCCACAGGTGTGCCATGCATGCCTCCTGCTGGTATGGAACCTCAGCCACGTCTTCAATTTCTTGGCAGTTCAAAACTCCCTATGGCAAATACATGTGCCAACACATTAAAGCTGCCTCTTTTGGACAACTACAACACATTTAAGGCAAATATGAACTTTGGGATTAAGAATTCCCCCGGCTTTGGATGCATTTAGCCAGCCTGCTGCTGTCGGTATCTAGAGCCAAACCTGTAAAGGTAGACAATAAGTAGATCACTATATTGTCATTGCATTACCTATGTGGTAATAGCTACTGTTAAAATAATGTGCTTTTGGTTTGTAGTTCAACTGTGTTAGTTCTACTGTGTTAGTGCACATGTTGGGACTAGTTTTGAAAATATCCATGTTTTGTTGACATGGTAATTACACAGATATTAAGAGATCAAACTAGTTTTGAATGAAGAGAAAATCACTGTATTGTCAGTGCTACCATGGTTTAATTGGCTGTAAGCAGTAAGTTGAAGGTGCAAAGAACTCATCAACTAATAATTAAAATAATATGCTTTTGGTTTGTAGTTCTACTGCGTTAGTGTGTCCACATTTTGGGACTAGTTCTGCAAATATCCATGTTTTTATGTCAAGACAGTAGTGTGGAAGTCTCATTAATGTTTTTGTAAAAAGCAACACTTACTATAACATTCTGTAGTTTGTCAGATTTATTGAATAACTGTTATATACTTGATCCATTTTATGCAATTTAAGCCACACTCATTGCATTTCTATTGAAAATAAAATAATAAAATAAAACTCCCAGACTGACTTTTCTGTTTACATTGTATTCAAAGTCATGAAAAAGGTTTTGTTGTGTGTATTTTACAGTCTTACCATCTTACAGATCAGCCATGTTCTTCAGGGTGATGTAGTTCTCTACAGCAGATTCCCATTGTAGAGAAGGCGACAATCCACTTTGTCGCTGCAGTTCTTCAAAGCGAGTTTGCTGTTCATCATCTCCACCAGGAGTTGCTGGCAGGGGTATGAGGGCGTCGAACTGGCTCAGGGCTTGTGCAGATGTTGGGAATCCACAATTTCTTCCGTTGAATCTAGGAGGAAGTACAAAAAAAAGTCCATATTCACAAATCATAAAAACTCCTTGTTTTTCACAGGACAAGGATGCAGAGACACAAGATGACTTCATATTAAAAGTCATCAGCATCTAAAGTAACAAATAAAACAGAGCAAAGTGCTACTAACTGTATTTGTAGTTTGCATGTATGTAGTTTCGTTGGCAGCAAAATGTTTCAAAGAGACAAAAGACAGAAAGAAGCTAATGTGCATTCTGGTAGTGTTGACCGTAATTTTGGAGTCTTTGTCTAATGGCATGGAGGCAGAGACTTGCAGGAGGTGGGAAGAGTTGAATGAATAATGATGTTATTGTACTGCGATGTTACTGTACTATGCATGTGTGCTTTTTAATGAAAGCATTAAATGTAAGTGCTCTGTATTTGTATAGCTCCTTTCTAGTCATTGCGACCACTCAGCTTGCCCAAGAACGCAGCCTGGAGGAGCCGGGGATTTAACCACAGATCTTCCAATTAACGGGCGCTACCTCCTGAGCCACAGCCGCCCGATTATCTTTCTGTTTTAACATCAACAACAATGCAATACTCACCTGTGAGGTACGTGGTACATAGCCTCTGGTTTACCAGATGGGCACTGGGATTGGCGAACAGGACGAATAGTGTGAGTGTTCCACAGTTGCTTGTATTCGTCCAGTTCTTTCTGCAGGACACCCAGGAAGCAGTATCGCACCAAACTTGTGTGTCCACTGCTGCCATTGAAGAGGTGCCTCTCCCTCAAGTCACCGAACAGATCCATCCAAAACTGACTCCTATTTAAAGTAAACGCATTTCATAATGTTGTACCTTGGTCCCTGAGAAAACACTCAACAATGGTTGAAGTTGCCTCTAAAGGTGTACTGCAATTTTTAAATGGTTTACAGAAGCTGTGTTTGTTATATGTGAGCAATTTTACAGTGAGCACAAGTAGTCTCAAGCTGACACTAAATATGTACAGCAGATAAAGCACCAAGTAAAAGTGAGTATAGATCAGTATAAACACAATATAGAAATGTCAGGTAGATGGAGCATAAATCAATTAAGAATTAACGATTTGTGACAAAAACCTTGGTTTCCGAAAGTAGGACCACCAGCTTTCAATGCGTTGGTTGGATGTTGACGTGCCATACATGTGGCTTTTGGCTCCTGCAAATTCATCTGCATGCACTGATCTCAACGAACAGTGAAGTGCTGCCATCAGTCCATTTTCTGTGCCACAGTCTGTGCAGAGGCGCATTGGAAAAACTCCAAACTCAGCTATACATTGCATGTAATTTTGAGCAATGATCCTAGGATCATTGTTGGACTTTCCACATTTGAGCCACATAATTTTTCTGGAGAACCCATCAATACAGCCACTTATCGCAATTCCATAGGGTTTTAATTTGTCATACCCATCAACATGCCAGATTTCATTGGGTCCCATTGAGTGGTATGCTCTTCGGACAAGTCTTCGACGAGAGCGATTTTCTACTCCAGATCGATCCAATTCTCCCATTAGGCGCATCACATCACCTCTTCTGACAATAAGAGAGTACTTCTGTTTCAGAGTCTGCCACATCGCTCGGTAACCCAGGAGTTGGCCTGATCCCTTTAGTTCCTCAGAAATAGCTGCCCGTACACTAGTAATTGGAGTATAGTTTGTCCTCCTGGT